>NC_084731.1:47870681-48178181 GCF_033978785.1 Entelurus aequoreus | reverse complement strand
AAAAACAAAACTCAACCGGGAAACAATAAAATATTCAAATATTTATTTATTCATTGATAGTAGGAAAATGTTGCAGGATTGACAGAATAGGATTTTAGGATGGTGAAATAAAGCCATGGAGAATATGGTGCGTCATGTACAAGCCATTTAAGTCTTCCTCCCCACATTTGTCAAAAAAAAAAAAAAACGCAAAAAAATAAACAAGTCGAAAAAGAGGAAAATGGTTGACAAAGAGATTTTACATTGTATGTGTCAAGTTTAAAAAGTAATTATCGCATGCCTCCAAACAGCATGAATCAATATCTTTCCTAATGTATAAAGTAAATTGATTTTTTTTTCTGCACATCAAACCGTTATATAAAAATAAGATACGTGTCATTTTCATGAAGGTTCCTCTGAAATCCACGGCATGAAACCATGTGACAAACCAAGCAAATAAATTAAAAGAACTAGTAAACATATTTTGTATAAATGGAAATGCTTAAACAAAAAAAGTGAAAAGCTCCTATGACGATCGAGGAACGCAACATTTCTTAAAGATTCTAAATGTTGTAAAAGACCTAAAAAGAGCTAGTCTGAGTGGAACAGTTAAAAGGTGTATTTATTCTAAACACATGTATTTAAAATGGGTAGTGATGTAGCGAGTGATACAAAGTTGGTGACCTCGTTACTATTGTACATGTGCATCGGCAAGGCGGCACCTCACGGAAATAACTGGGTAACGATTCAGGGTCACAACATAACTAGAATTTTCAAGGCATTGGATTGAACTAAAGAACTTGGCCTAGTACGAAACATGTGACCTAGTTGATGGACAAGTGTTACCACGTTCATGTAGTGTGATCATCAATAAAAAAGGACAGAGGATGTTTGACCGTTTTTCACTGAAGCAGCTCCTCCCACAAAATGGGTTTGGAGAAGACCTCTCGTTCCAGCCAGAGGTCGTAGTTCATTTGGAAGTCTTCGGGCAGATCCACCCGCTGTCCTAGGACACTTTGCAGGCAGTTGTCCACGGGTAGGAAGTCCGGGTTGCTGTGAGTCTTGTCGTAGCGGCGACTGTTGAAGCGCTCAATGTTGGCGCGCAGGGCACATTCCTCGGCCTGAAAGTCCCAGGGCCGAGCGTCCAGATCTGCTCCCAGTAATTGACCACATTAGTAGGTAGAACACAAAGTTTTACAGTGGAACCTGCTTCTGACTGGCTGACTAACATCGACATGAGTTGACATTGCCAAAACCCGAAAAGTAAGCCGAATAGGAGCTAATAAAGGTTTTTTTTACGACGGCAGTCTGTTGATATAGTTTGTGCATATTTTGATATGATATTGTAGCACGGGAGTACTCAAAAGCCTGCCAATTTGTACTAATTTTGTGTACTTTTTCCCCCTTAAATACGCTCATGCACTGCTCTACAGCTACATTTTAGGATTATCTAATGGTATTTACAATCCACAAAGTATGTGAAAATCGTCTAATTGTCACAAAATGCCACAAATTCAGTCGTATAATGTACGGACGGGTCAATTCAGGTTGCGCTTACTGACCTCAAAGCAATTCTATTTGGTACATTGTGTAATGATAAGTGTGACTGGTAGATGGCAGTCACACATAAGATATATTTGTGCACTACAAGATGGCGTTAGCAAGGAAGCCCAAAACCTTTATAAGGACCCCAAAATGGCACCAACTAGGAGACATCAACTGGTGTTTTGTTTCGCAATATTATGCAAAACCAACTTTTCTTACCTATTGGTTCCTGCTGATCTGTATTTGAGATCTGCAGTTCCAAAAATGTGCACGCATCCGCCCATGTAGTCTGCGCTGACACCGTAGTCTATAAGCTCCTTTTTCTCTATCCTCTTGTTATGGCGCATTTATCCTCTGCTGTTGCCATTTCTAATTTAAAGTAGTGTTAAGTTCTTATACCTGTCAGTAGTTCGCTATGAAAGCGCTAAAAACTACTGGAATAGTGTGTTTACATAATTCACCTATGGAACTTGTTATTTTTAGAGAATTACGGTCAGACGGTTTTTCACAGGACACATTTCCGGTGTTGTTGTCGTTGCACTAGTGAGCCACGGATGATGAGATACTACTCAGTTGTTAGTTTAAGCCAAGTCTGAATGTCATTAAAATAGTTATCTCAATCTTTTCACACTTCTTTCGACTCCCGTCCTTACACGCTACAAAGGTACAACAAAGATGACGGGGAGAAGACGCCGTCGTAGTGGTGCCACGTAAATGAGACCTGCCAACTCAGGCACATCTTGAAGAGACAGTCAAAAAGCGGCCTGAAGATGGTCTGTAAAATCTAATCAATGCAACATTTTGACCAGAGAAACACCATTACATGTTATGTAGACCACAAGGAAGTGTTTTAAATGTAGACGAAAAATCATAATATGACCCCTTTAATGCGCCTTATAATCCAGTGCGTCCTTTGTATAAAAATAGACATGAACAGACCCGTTCATCAGAAATGCGCATTATAACCCAGTGCGCGCTATGGTCCGAAAAATACGGTAAACAACCACGGAAGACATTACGCAATTTAGACCAATCAAAAACAACATAAGGTGAGTCTTGGCGTCTCTCTTTCACACACCTGAGCTACACATTGTCCCTGACTGGTTTAAAGTACCACTAAAGTGGAAAAACAAATTGATTTTATATGCTTAATTGTTTCATTGTGCCCATTAAACCATATCTAATCTTTACAATCCACAAAGTATATAAAAATACCATCTAAACTTCACAAAATGCCACAAATTCAGTCCGCCATTTTGAATATTCCACTCCGAATACCTTTGGCTACTTCTGGAGATTGACGTCCCTGGAGGAACGCTTCTGCACTCCGACCATATTGAAAATACGCAAAAATTATAAAAACATGTATAAAGAGATGTGCTGTATATCATTCACAATTTTTATAAAAGACATGAGCACATATGTTTTTCCTTTTTTATGCATTCTTTTTTTATGCATTCTAAGTCGTAAATTAATAACAAAAAAAAGTATGCTAACAATCATGGAGTCAATGGGGTCTCTCTATTTGCCCACAAAACTCTCAAAATAACCATCCAAAACATGCAAACAATACTCTATTTACATCTTGTGACCTGAATATTAAACAAATATTAGTAATGTTGTTATTATAAGCGCTAACGCAAACAAATTATTTTTAACATTGATAACCGAGAGCTAACTATAGTTTATGCTGCACTGGACTCAGGGAGAGACTTTAATGTAATTATAAAATGAAACTCAAGATGGCAGTAATAAAACATATATGGATGCAAACTGCCGTAAAACTGTGAAGAAGAAGCAGAAACATATGCAGCATTAAGCCGGCGATGTCTTGTTTGCTGCCGTTCCTGCTACTGCTGCATCGCGTCTTGGCTCGTTAAAGTTATTATAAATCATAAATTATGCCTTTCATCTGGATAATAGGAGGATTTAGCCATGAATCTAAAAGTTATTCTTCTCCATCCCATCCATTTTCTACCGCTTGTCCCGTTCGGGGTTGTGACATTCAATTTATACCTGGAGATGGAAACAAACACACTATAAAAAAAGACAGTGTCAGCAGCAACTTTCTTAACCCTTTGTTTGGATTACAATTAATTATTCATCTCTGCGGGAAGATATAAACATCCTATCAGTCGTCATCGCAGTGAGAGCAGACATCGTAGAGTAAGCAATGGTGTTATTATGTTGGTATTTTTTTATTTCTTGTTTAGCACTTAGCAATACTGCTGCATGATACTTGGTGTTTCACGAAAGCTGGATCATCATTTGTCCAAAAAGTACCGGTCGTCGTTTTTGGCTCCCACAGAGTCTGCATGATTTGCATTGTTGTTGGTGATGAAGAGATTTGTGGTTCCTACCTCTACGTCACGCGATGACGTGTCTGGTTATCTCTCAAAATGGCTAGGGAATATCTGTGAAATTGATAGTATTTTGATCATATCTATTTACTTGCAAACTTTGTAAGTCTTTCAGTATCATAAATCAGATATGTGATAATAGCTTCAATATAGAGGCAACCTGTTTTTCCACTCTACTGGTACTTTAAATTGCTTGGTGTCTTCCATGGTCGGTTAAATGTAGGCACACCTCGCACGCGCAGATTGTATTACACACACTCACTTATGAATGCCTGCGCACAAGTTGTATTACATGCTCACGAATCTGGATGCGCTGCTCAAATCGTACATGGCAGAAGTGTCACCAAAGTCACGTAGAAGTAGACAGCCCATCGAGGGTTCTTTCTGATTAAGGACAGACTTATAACACACGTACGCGGATCTGAATACGCACACTCGGAATCATATACTGACACACAAATTAGTACACATGCACGCAAATGGGATTACACGTGCACAGATTGAGATACACATTTGCAAATAATTTTGCTGCAATAATACTTCCATATGAAAGCCTAAAATGTAGCTGTAGAGCAGTGTATGAATGTATTTTTCCCCTAAAGTACACAAAATTAGTACATATTGGCAGGCCTGCTGAGTACTCCCATGCAACAATATCGTATCAAAAAATGCACAAACTATCTTACACGGCAGAAGTGTCCTGAAAGTCGCGTGTAGGTAGACGGCCTATCGAGGGTCAACAGACAACTTAAAACAAACGTACGCGGATCTAAAACACACGTACGCTGACCTGAATACACACACTCAAATTGATATACAGACACACAAATTAACCACATGCATGCAAATTGGATTTTATGCGCACAGATTGAGATACATGTTTGCGAATAATTTTCTACAATAATTCTTCCATACTTTCGGTTTTCAGTTAAGTCGTTGAGCTACGGCAATCTGCGTGTAGTTGGAGTGGCAAGTTATCAGAGGTGGTATGCATAGTTTATACAATGTTGGCAGGTCTGCTACTGTGTAGTTTTTGATTCTGCGCTGTAATTTAAGGGTTGGGCTATAAAGGGCAGTGGCATCTGCCTGCTAGTTAGTGGCAGACCAAGACAGAAGAAGAGTTTGCTTTGGCCACATTGACGTGTGACCTGCGTCTTGCTCTAATGTGTACAGTGCTGTTTTGTAGACACTAATTTATGGCTGAATTATCATTGTTGTGGTATTGAATGAATGTGAATGTGCTCAAAAAGTACTTGCAGTATATACAGGTATATACAAACCCTGTTTCCATATGAGTTGGGAAATTGTGTTAAATGTCAATATAAACGGAATACAATGATTTGCAAATCATTTTCAACCCATATTCAGTTGAATATGCTACAAAAACAACATATTAGATATTCAAACTGATAAACATTTTTTTTTTTTGCAAATAATCATTAACTTTAGAAATTGATGCCAGCAACACGTGACAAAGAAGTTGGGAAAGGTGGCAATAAATACTGATAAAGTTGAGGAATGCTCGTCAAACACTTATTTGGAACATCCCACAGGTGAACAGGCAAATTGGGAACAGGTGGGTGCCATGATTGGGTATAAAAGTAGTTTCCATGAAATGCTCAGTCATTCACAAACAAGGATGGGGCGAGGGTCACTACTTTGTCAACAAATGCGTGAGCAAATTGTTGAACAGTTTATGAAAAACCGTTCTCAACCAGCTATTGCAAGGAATTTAGGGATTTCACCATCTACGGTCCATAACATCATCAAAGGGTTCAGAGAATCTGGAGAAATCATTGCACGTAAGCAGCTAAGCCCGTGACCTTCGATCCCTCAGGCTGTACTGCATCAACAAGCGACATCAGTGTGTAAAGGATATCACCACATGGGCTCAGGAACACTTCAGAAACCCACTGTCAGTAACTACAGTTGGTCGCTACATCTGTAAGTGCAAGTTAAAACTCTCCTATGCAAGACGAAAACCGTTTATCAACAACACCCAGAAACGCCGTCGGCTTCGCTGGGCCTGAGCTCATCTAATATGGACTGATACAAAGTGGAAAAGTGTTCTGTGGTCTGACGAGTCCACATTTCAAATTGTTTTTGGAAACTGTGGACGTCGTGTCCTCCGGACCAAAGAAGAAAAGAACCATCCGAATTGTTATAGGCGCAAAGTTGAAAAGCCAGCATCTGTGATGGTATGGGGGTGTATTAGTGCCCAAGACATGGGTAACTTACACATCTGTGAAGGCACCATTAATGCTGAAAGGTACATACAGGTTTTGGAGCAACATATGTTGCCATCCAAGCAACGTTACCGTGGACGCCCCTGCTTATTTCAGCAAGACAATGCCAAGCCACGTGTTACATCATAGTAAAAGAGTGAGGGTACTAGACTGGTCTGCCTGTAGTCCAGACCTGTCTCCCATTGAAAATGTGTGGCGCATTATGAAGCCTAAAATACCACAGCAGAGACCCCCGGACTGTTCAACAACTTAAGCTGTACATCAAGCAAGAATGGGAAATAATTCCACCTGAGAAGCTTAAAAAATGTGTCTCCTCAGTTCCCAAACGTTGTTAAAAGGAAAGGCCATGTAACACAGTGGTGAACATGCCCTTTCCCAACTACTTTGGCACGTGTTGCAGCCATGAAATTCTAAGTTAATTATCATTTGCAAAAAAAAAATAAAGTTCATGAGTTTGAACATCAAATATCTTGTCTTTGTAGTGCATTCAATTGAATATGGGTTGAAAAGGATTTGCAAATCATTGTATTCCGTTTATATTTACATCTAACACAATTTCCCAACTCATATGGAAACGGGGTTTGTACATTGAAATATTTTATAATTAAAATAAACCCACTATTTTGCAAGTTTTGTGTTTCTTATGCTTCTGCGATAATGTTAGTATTTTAACCGTTGTAATAGCTAAGCTTTTTTTGTTTTAAATACTGGTTTATACTGTAGCACTTTAAAGGCCTACTGAAATGAATTTTTTTTATTTAAACGGGGATAGCAGATCCATTCTATGTGTCATACTTGATCATTTCGCGATATTGCCATATTTTTGCTGAAAGGATTTAGTATAGAACGACGACGATAAAGTTCGCAACTTTTGGTCACTGATAAAAAAAGCCTTGCCTATACCGGAAGTAGCGTGACGTCACAGGAGGAAGGATTCCTCACAATTCCCAGTTGTTTACAATGGAGCGAGAGAGATTCGGACAGAGAAAGCAACGATTACCCCATTAATTTGAGCGAGGATGAAAGATTCGTGGATGAGGAACGTTAGAGTGAAGAACTAGAGAGGCAGTGCAGGGTGTATCTTTTTTCGCTCTGACCGTAACTTAGGTACAAGGTCTCATTGATTCCACACACTCTCCTTTTTCTATTGTGTATCACGGATTTGTATTTTAAACCACCTCGGATACTATATCCTCTTGAAAATGAGAGTCGAGAACGCGAAATGGACATTCACAGTGACTTTTATCTCCACGACAATACATCAGCGAAGCTCTTTAGCTACTGAGCTAACGTGATAGCATCTGTCTCAAATGCAGATAGAAACAAAATAAATAAATAATAATAATAAATCCCTGACTGGAAGGATAGACAGAAGATCAACAATACTATTAAACCAAGGACATGTAACTACACGGTTAATAATTCTCAGCCTGACAAAGCTTAACAATGCTGTTGCTAACGACGCTGAAGCTAACTTAGCAACTTAGCAACCGGACCTCACAGAGCTATGATAAAAACATTAGCGCTCCACCTACGCCAGCCAGCCCTCATCTGCTCATCAACACCCGTGCTCACCTGCTTTCCAGCAATCGACAGCGCGACGAAGGACTTCACCCGATCACAGATGCGGTTGGCGGCTAGCATCGGCTAGGCGTCTGCTATCCAAGTAAGTACTCCTTGTTGTGTTGCTACAGCCAGCCGTTAATACACCGATCCCACCTACAACTTTCTTCTTTGCAATCTCCATTGTTCATTAAACAAATTGCAAAAGATTCACCAACACAGATGTCCAGAATACTGTGGAATTGTTTGATGAAAACAGAGCAGTTTGTATGGTGACACATTGGGTACGAATACTTCCGTTGCCGTCGTGACGTCTTGCGCATACACATCATACATAGACGTTTCCAACCGGAAGTTTAGCGGGAAATTTAAAATTGCACTTTATAAGTTAACCCGGCCGTATTGGCATGTGTTGCAATGTTAAGATTTCATCATTGATATATAAACTATCAGACTGCGTGGTCGGTAGTAGTGGGTTTCAGTAGGCCTTTAAGATGTATTTAAATATCTTCAAGGATTTTGACTACAATAACAAATCTTTTGCGATTATCTTTTTTCCTATGTATTAATTAAAAACAAAAAAAATGGTTGGAAAATCCACATTCTTTTGCTATGAAGCTTATTTTACACTGAACAGGAAGTCACCTTGTACACATTATCATGCTGTGTATTAGCAGTTGTGTTGTGGCTAAACAATAATGAAAAAGTTGACAACACAATAACCTTCATTGGGCTCAAATAAATATCATGTCGACAGAAGCGGTTGATTAAGACAACATAAATGATCACTTTTTAATAATAATATAAACATGGTAAATTGGGACTTGATGAGTTATTGGACATTAGACAGGTTAGTGACAAAATCGGGTTCCACTATACTTACTGGTCTTGGTCAACTCACCGTTTCCATAGGCCCAGTCATCATTAAGCCGATGTCGGACCTTCTGGTAGATGGCCGACATGGTCTTCATGTTGCTTTTCCTCCACTGGCGGCCAAGATACTTGGTCTGCACTTTAAGCAGCTTGAGGACGTAAAGCTGCATCATGGCCTGCTTCACCTTCAGCGCTCTCTTCAGGATGGGAGCAGACTTAAACACTACCAGCATCTGGGTGACAAAAAGTTGGTTACGGTGCTTGGATCTATTCATTTTACACTTTGTTAAGAGACGTCTCTTCACCATCGTTCTGGAGTGTTTCCACTTAGTTAGTTTATTAAGGATCCTGAGCAGATTGATGCAGGAGAACAGGTTTCTCCAGCAAAACTGATTGTTGTCTCCCGCTTCCTGCAGAGTATTCCACAAACACATCATCAGCAATGAATAATGCTGATGAAAGCAAACACTTTGCTCAACCACAACAAACACAGGCAGAAGACTGAGACGAGATCGAAAGAACTTGCCAGACTCTCTGCCGTTAATTCGGGGAGCTCATGCACCACGCAGTGCGGAAAGTCGAGCACTGAGATGCTGCAAATCAATCAAAATCAGAATCAGATTTATTGGCCAAGTATGTTTAACACACAAGGAATTTGACTTGGTAGATTGAAAAAACAATCCATGGCAGCAATTTTATTGAAGCACTGGTTTCTGAGGGATCATGCAGGTTTTAAAATGAAATACCTGTTCTTAGCGGTGATGTAAGACATGATGTTCTGGTTGAAGAACTTCAAAATGAGGGGGATGCAGTTGGCAAACACCAGGTGTTGAGCCATGTACTCAAACTGAGAACACACACACAAAATAGTCTAAATATTACATCATAATTAGCCACCTAGGGAACCAGTTTAGGTCGATGGCCCTCGAACTGGCAGGCAACAGTTTCGCATGAGTTTCCTACATTTGTGCATAATTTCCTTTAAATTATACATAACTACTCTTACTTTTATCCAACACAGCTGCTGCAGTTATTTAATTGTATGTTTTGACTCCAAAGACAAAGCTTTCGTATATGTGCAAATCTGTCATGGCTCACCATCCAAAAATAAATGGTGCATTTTGTTAGTTGTTATCCAGGTGAATATTTCCATGTTTTTATTTTTAAACTTGCTTTGCACTGAACAAGAAGTCACTGTGTGCTTGTGTAAATGCTGTGTAACGAGACAGTAGTTATGTGGTTGTTGTGGTTTCACGCTGCTTAGCGATTATGATAAAGTTGACAACACATGCAGGGATGGGTACCTTTCACATTTGAACAGATACCCAGTGCCTGGGAATCGATACCGGTACTCAACAGTACCAATTTTCAGAACTTTTGTGTGTGATCATGCGTTAATAAATGTTAATTTGTTTGATAATAAAATCTCATGTTTTTTTAACAGTGAGCTGATAATGACAACTGTGCCGTCCAGTTGTTATAGCTTGTTTTCTTACAATTCTGAGTCTCATTTGCAAGTATGCATTCATTTCAGTTTGTCCTCGGCGTATTGTCGCTCGTAGTCAAGAAATAGTCTTTGCCATTAAGTTGAATGTGCCAGTCTTATATATTGTTGAGCCCTACAAAGTGTTTATACTATTAGTTTTGTATTTATTACATACTGTTTGATTGCAACATGTATCTTAAAGGCCTACTGAAACCCACTACTACCGACCACGCAGTCTGATAGTTTATATATCAATGATGAAATCTTAACATTGCAACACATGCCAATATGGCCGGGTTTACCTTTAAATTGCAATTTTAAATTTCCCGCCACACTTCCGGTTGAAAACGTCTAGATATGATGACGTATGCGCGTGACGGAATCAGTTGATGCGGAAGTATTGGTACCCCATTGAATCCAATACAAAAAAGCTCTGTTTTCATTTCAAAATTCCACAGTATTCTGGACATCTGTGTTGGTGAATCTTTTGCAATTTGTTTAATGAACAATGGAGACTGCAAAGAAGAAAGTTGTAGGTGGGATCGGTGTATTAGCGGCGGACTACAGCAACACAACCAGGAAGACAGAGATGGATAGCAAACGCGTTAGCCGCCGAACTCACCTTAACTTCCTCCGTCTCGCCGACCGCATCTGTGATCGGGTGAAGTCCTTCGTCGCACCGTCAAACGCTGGAACGCAGGTGAGCACGGGTGTTGATGAGCAGATGAGGGCTGGCTGGCGTAGGTGGATAGCTAATGTTTTTAGCATAGCTCTGTGATGTCCGGTTGCTAAGTTAGCTTCAATGGCGTCAATAGCAACAGCATTGTTAACCTTCGCCAGGCTGGAAAGCATTAAACGTGTATTTACATGTCCCTGGTTTAATAGTATTGTTGATCTTCTGTCTATCCTTCCAGTCAGAGATTTATTTATTTTGTTTCTATATGCAGTTAAGCACGATGCTATCACGTTAGCTCCGTAGCTAAAGTGTTTCGTCGATGTATTGTCGTGGAGATAAAAGTCACTGTGAATGTCCATTTCGCGTTCTCGACTCTCATTTTCAAGAGGATATAGTATCCGAGGTGGTTTAAAATACAAATCCATGATCCACAATGGAAAAAGGAGAGAGTGTGGAATCCAATGAGCCAGCTTGTACCTAAGTTATGGTCAGAGCGAAAAAAGATATGTCTTGCACTGCATTCTAGTACTTCACTCGAACGTTCCTCATCCACGAATCTTTCATCCTCGCTCAAATTAATGGGGTAATCGTCGCTTTCTCGGTCCGAATCGCTCTAGCTGCGTTGAAAACAATAGGAAAATGTGAGGAGCCTTTCAATTGACTACGTCACGCTACTTCCGGTAGGGGCAAGGCTTTTTTTTTATCAGATACCAAAAGTTGCAATCTTTATCGTCGTTGTTCTCTACTAAATCCTTTCAGCAAAAATATGGCAATATCGCGAAATGATCAAGTATGACACATAGAATGGATCTGCTATCCCCGTTTAAATAAAAAAATGTCATTTCAGTAGGCCTTTAATTGTAGTTTTGGTTACCAAATTTGGTGGTGTTAAAATCGCCCAGTAAAATCGCCAATACTTATCAGTTGCATGCATTTGGCATCCATCCATCTATTTTTTACCGCTTGTCGCTCTTGGGTTCGCGGGGGTGGCTGGAGCCTATCCAGCCAATTCATTGCAGAGCGAACACAGATAGACAACATTCACACTCACATTGACACACTAGGGCCAATTTAGTGTTGCCAATCAACCAATCCGCAGGTGCAGGTCTTTGGAAGTGGGAGGAAGCCGGCATACCCGGAGGAAACCCACACAGTCACAGGGAGAACATGCAAACTTCACACAGAAAGACCCTAAGCCCGGGGATCGAACCCAGGACCTTTTTATTTTGGAGGAACCAGCACTAATCCCTGTTCCACCATGCTGCCCATGCATTTGGCATGTGGAGTGTGGTTCCTTACTTTTGAGCTTTCTATCAAGCCTGCTTGCTTTATTGGCATGGAAAACTGCAAAATTACCCCACAGGCAGTCCGCTATAAATACACCTTTATCCTGCCAAGTGCTTGAGTCTGCGCCCAGTCGAAATATGGTACCGTTTGATTTTATGTGAATCGGTATACCCGGTAATACCAACAGAAGTCGGTCCGAATAAAAGTACCCAATTCCGAACCCATTCCTTAACAGATATCCATATCGACATACGGTAAAGAATAAATTTTTTAAAGAAATTACCACTTTGGTTCTTGAATTATACATGATCAAAAGCAGTAGATCATGTATGTTGACATCGGCTTGAGCCGGCATTTTTAGCATAAGAACGTGGTGGACCAAGATTTGGTAATTTGGTCAACATGGATGGATTGCCAACATAAGAGGGGCCAAGTTAAACAGGTTCCACTCTATTTCTTTTACGAATGAAGGAGAATACTAATCTAAGATGTAGATAAGCGTTTGATGCAAGTACCTGGTAGATGTGATTGAGTTTGAAGTGTTTGAGGAGCAGCAGCAAGATGGCAGAGATGGCTTTCACGATGATCTCTTTGTGTCGATTGACATCAACGCCTAGTTTCATGCTTTGCAGCACTGTGGTCCTTCAGAGTAAAAGAGAACCATTGTACAACATTAGTCTTCCCTCAAGGTACAAAACATCCATTGTGTTAAAATGCTTCACTGTTATTTAGTCTTTTTACTTCAACACTTAACTTGCACCATAATCCTATGAATCATACCATCTTTATTAGTAAACAGTCGTGGTTAAGTACACATACAGTTGTAAAGAACAATCTACAGCAGGGGTCTCAAACACGTGGCCCGCGAGACGTTATTTTGCGGCCCCCACCTTAATATGAAAGTTTAATGTTAGTGCGGCCCGCAAGTTTTAAATGAATGGCGCTTGACAGCGTTGTGTGCGGAGCTGAAGGAATCTACCAATCACAGTGTGCTATAAGGCTCTCGACATGTCGAGGGTGTGCCGTGATGGCACTGCCTTTAGTGTCCGTTAGAACCTGTCACAGCATCATCTTTTTCTCTATATTAACAGCTTGCCGGCCCAGACACGTGGGTGAGGCTTCTGCAGACACACGCAAGTTATTGCAAGACATACTTGAGGAACAGCCATACATGTCACACTGAGCGTGGTCATATTTTATTTTATTTATTTTTTTAATACTGTTACAAATATGCACCACACTGTGAACCCACACCAAACAAGAATGACAAACACATTTCGGGAGAACATCCGCACCGTAACACAACATAAACACGACAGAACAAATACCCAGAATCCTTTGCAGCCCTAACTCTTCCTGGCTACAAAAACACCCCCGCTACCCTAACCCCGCCTCCTCCCAACCCCGCCCACACACACCTCAACCCCCCATCTCCCGAATTCGGAGGTCTCAAGGTTGGGCAAGTATGCATTGACGTCACTTGCGTGATGCAACCAGATAAATATTTTGCCGATTTTCCACGACACCCGCACACACTCTTCCTCCCTCCCTGCCTCCCTCGCTCGCCCGCCTGCTCGCTCCCGCCCCCGTTGTAAACAGTCCAGGCGGGGAAGACGAGCGGTCCGGTAGCTTCCAAAGCACTCCGCCGAAGGACCGAGCGACAATACAAAAGTGTGGTGCACTGGACCGCAGCGCTGATACTCCGACAGAGAGTCGCTGGGCGAATCAGACGTGTAACACGTTAGTGATGTTAGCCCGTTCGGGGCTAATTGTGCTACCGTAACTTTAAACTCAACGGTGAGACGCCGCACCCCCCCGCCTCCCTCACGGGATGATACAAAACAAATACAAAACCAGGCAAAAAATAAGTAAAATAATAAATATAAAGCAAAATGTAAACACTTATAGCTGTCCATATGATCTTATTGTTCTGACTTTATATATTTTTTCAATTGGAATATATTTTTACAATCTTTTATCTCATTGTAAAGAGAATTCCATAGTTTAACCCCCACCACTGATATGCACATTTGTTTTAAAGTTGTCCTTGAATACTGATGTTGGAAATGACCTTTTCTTCTATGCTCTTCATTCTCAGAAGTGATGACAAACATTTTTTGTAAATTTGCTGGTAATGTTTTACTTTTAGCCTTAAACATGACACATAATGTCTGTAACTTTACTAGCTCCTGTAATTTCAATAAACCCGAATTAATAAATAATATGTTAGTGTGTTCTATGTAATCTACTTTATGAATAATCCTTATAGCTCTTTTCTGTAGTTGATAGAGAAAGTTGCGGTGCACAAGGAATACAATTTGAAACGTCATTATACAACTAGACATGCTGAAGAGTATGCAAAATACCAGGGAGATGAGAGAGTGAACCGGTTTGCAAATTTTAAAACCAGTCTACTGAGGCAACAAGATTTCGTCAAGAAAGCAAGTGAAAAAAGCGATGCAGCAGTCAAAGCTAGCTACATGGTGAGTGAGATGGTTGCTAGGGCGGGAAAGCCATTCAAAGAAGGTGAATTCATTAAAAAGTGCAGGTTAGATTTTTTTTAAGAAATCTTTTCTTGCGGCCCAGCCTCACCCAGTTTCTGCATCCAGTGGCCCCCAGGTAAATTGAGTTTGAGACCCCTGATCTACAGAGATCCAATACAAAGGCTGCATTTTTACAGCTAACAGTGCAGAGTTTTGACTGACACTGTCATGTATGTATGTATTTTACAATACTGTCAGTTCTTTAATTTGGCTGTAGAGGTGCAAAAAAGTAATTTCTGCAAAAAACAAAAGGCATCCTAGTCAGCAAGGAATTGCCTCACTCACGGCATCTCCTCCGGCAGCACATCTGCCAGGATGTTGATGGAATCTGTCTTGGCTTTGGAGGTGGGAGCTGCCGCAAGGAGGATCTTCAATAAGGCAATCTGCAGTCCAATGAGACAGCCGTTGATACACGTTAATAATTAAACTGTAAGATGCCTAAATGTTGTGGTTTTAAGTGTGAATTATGAGGTTTTGTGATATTGTTGAGTCTAAATTAGACTTATGAGTTATTTACTGAAACACACTCACCTCCCATATCATTAGGAACACCCGAACCGTCTATTGAAGATTCAATACAAAAACTACAAGGTGATTAACTTCCTAGTTCTAAATGTTAATTTATTTGTGTTTGTTCTTTAATAACAATAATATTTAATGGCCAGTTTTGGGCAGAATTTTGAATATTTAATTTTCATGTAAGATGTTCATATGAGCGGCCAGCCAGGATCTCAACGTAAAACCCTGTAACTTTTTTCTTTAGGATTGAGTGAAGGAACAAATCTACTGTACTAAACAAAGACTTTGGGAAAAACTTGAAGGGCAAATATGAGAAGTTACAACTTGTACCCAAAAGTCCAAGTTCCATCCAAGTTCCTGGATGGCTAGAGAAGCTTGCAGCAAATTCTGGTGCCCATATTTAAATTTTAACTACAACCTCATACATGCCTTCTTCATACTGTATATCCATTTCTTGTTAAAGAAAAAAAAGTATAGTTGTTGGTACATAAATTAAAATCATTTTAAATAGAGTCAGTCAACCTGAAGATTTGACAACTGGAAGTCAATCAGAAAGCAGCATGATTATTTTCGTAAAGGCAGTATTTTGGATTGCCTGTCATTAGATTGTGCAAGTGTACCTAATGGCCATTACGTGTTTTAAGATCGCAATCTGTGGTGGTGGAAATGTCTGGAAATGACGTCAAATTAGCAAAATTGGCCATGGCATACTTATAAAAGATAGACAAAAAACATGAAAAATATAACAATAAGCTCAGAAGTACAAATTAATTTACTTCGGTCGATTCTTTTTGTCGTTATGTTGTGATATGTAAGTGCTTTTCGAAGTGGTGAGGGGCCCAGACCAGCACCATTTGCCGGTTGAGAAGAGCTTTCATGTCTGTGTGGTCGAAAATCTCTTCTCTATCGGAAAAGTATTGTTGCACTCAAATTTATGTGTGTAAATGGTGAAAACTGTTATGAGAAAGGAAGTGCTGATCAATTGACTACCGATCAGTATCGGTCGATTTATGTTAAAAAGTATGTGATAGCCGTTGCTGATTAATGCCTTTTAATGGCAATCATAAATGCGGACTTCCTGACTGACACTGTGTTTATTTTTAATAAGAGTAAGAGAGAGGATAATATAACGGTAGGTAACTGTCAATGTGTCTGCATTGTCACAGTCAGAAGTGCATGACACGTAAGGAGAGCGGATCGATCCATAAATTAGGGATGTTGACACCAAAGGTAATATCAGAATACGGTCAGTGATAGTGTGATTAGGTCGATATTTTTATTTTCTTAATGTCATGTTTTGTTGTTTATGATAATGTTTGCAAATACAGGAAATAATTCCTTGGAACAGAAGAACTTCAAGGGCAAAAACCGAATGATTTAAATAAGTATTTTTGCTTTAGTTAAATGTAACATTAATACACGTGATCGGTATCAATATTGGTATCGGCTGATCGATATCGGAATGGGCAGCATAAATCCCTGATCGGTACATCCCTAGTTATGAGAATACTAACCATATACTGAGGTAATGTAGGCAGGATTCCCTGATAGAGCAACTCCGTGGCACACACCTCCACTTCCTCTTCCCCCTAAAGATCAGAAAGCGCGCACATACACATACACACATGCACGCACACACAAACACACACTTATCGCTAACAGATTAAAGTAGATCAAGATAGTTTGGTGTTGCACTTAAATTATAGTGCAACCCTTCCGTTAGTGTCCAACAGTTTCATTGTTATTCCTGAATCCACTCACCCCTGAGAGAGGAGTTTTCTGAAACTCTTCCTCCTTTGCGATCTGAATCTCCGCTATAGAGATGTATTTATGCTGAAAATTAGAGAAGTCACATTAAGGACGGAAGCTGGCTTTTATTTTTGAAGATTAGTGATTTCTATGGGGATATAATACCTGCTTTAGAGTCTTGATGCTCTCGTGAATGGGTCTAGGTAAGCCAACAACCGTGTTTGTATCACTGTGACACACACAAGGATAGACAGTTGATTTGTGCATTCACACACTATAACCTTACTGTCCTTACCTTCCAAGTGTGTAACCGATAAATTTACTTCTACTTGACTCCAGGAAGTTCTCTATGTCTTTTTCCCTAATAGACAAAAAGAGACGTTACCGTTGCACAAACTGAGATCTTTGCACTTAATCCTGCGGAGACACTGACTGTCAAGTACCTGACTTTAGGGGCCCATGGTAGCCCTTTGGGGAAGGACACCCTCTCAGATGGAGGGTGAGGAATGGGCGGAGGCATCACCTCGTCTCTTTCTAGTGGGAAAGTCTCTGCCTCCATTGAGTTGTCGTTGTCGTCGTTGTCGTCCTCATCCTCACGCGGGTCGTCTGCCTTGTAGGGGTCTTTTTCATTGAAGGCATCCAGGTTATCCTGCTTTATCAGCGCCTTGATGAAGAAAATGTTAACTTGGAAGAACTTGATGATACAATTAGTGTATTTTTTGACGACTATGTTGTCCTTATCATGGTTTCACCCGCATACGTACGTACCTTATGTTCACGCCGTGCCCTTTTTTGTTGCTGCTCAATAAGGTCGGAGGCAGATGCCGGCGGGGAAGCGGCTCTCATGCTGCGTATGACTCGAATACTGTCCTCCGGTAGAGGGGGAAGACCCAGGCTCTCACGCTTGTGGATCTTTATGTTCAGCAGCTGCTCGAACCCTCCCAGTGTGAACTGAATAAACAAAAGGAAGAGTAATCCAGATGTGATACTTGCAAGATTTTATGTTTATTGTCATCATAAAACGTTTCCAGCTTTGGGATGGCCAGCATAACATACAAATATTGATGCAAAATGCGCAGCCAAGTGAACTGTAATGTGATCGCTCCTCACATCTACAGACAAGTGTGTTTGTGTGTGTCTGTTGGGGTAGGGGGGATTTGAACAACGATTATCAACACAAACACACGCAAGTGCGCAACCAAGCCATCTGTACTGCAATCACTTCTCTACAGTTACATTTGAAGTGGGGAAGGGGGGTCAGCACAGCCGACTGTATAAGTGGGTTGCAGTCAATGTGACCAAGAGGCATATCCGGACACTTTCGGGTTTCAGGCGATGGTCTGAGCCCCATTAGGTTACTGTTTATTTACCTTAATAATTGCACATTGAGGCTTATTTTGGAAGGTTTAGAGGCAAATATAAAAGCAATCATGAAAAAAATATTTTACATGGGATGAAGTGGATTTTTACACTCTTAAGAAAAATATATTTTTTAAAGATTTAAAACATTTATCATTACCAAGAGGTTACTGCTACTTCACTTCACTTGACACTTACGGTATTTAGAAAATAAAATATTAGAGGCACATTATGTCTTTCCATCCAAAAGGGGCCAAAAATTAAGCATTAATTGGTGGAAGAAAGTTGGACTTATTTGTGCATCGCTAGCGGTAACGTATTTTATTGACATAATGAGCGCCGTGCTGCTGTGATTATGACGCTAATGAGAAAAAAATTAAGTTTGTTTGAAGTTGATTACCTGCTACAAATATTAGTCTCATTTACAATTCATGTCCGCAGTTGTTTTTATGGTGTGAAGTTCATATTTTGTCTCATTATTTAGCTATACATGTCCCTGTTGTTCAGCAATGTTTGCTTGCAATATCAAGATTCAGTATATGCTGTTGAGTCATCTAGTTTATTAATACTATTAAGGATATTTTCTTGATGCTAACAAATATTATTAAAGACGCTATAATGTGGGCATTCGTGTCGAATAAAGCACTTTTTTTCCCTAACTAACAACTAACAAACTAAGCTTTTAGTTTCTGTTATGAAAATGGAGAAAGAAAATACGGTGGATTGGACCAACAATCACAATATTAAATACTAGGTCTTAGTTTATTTGCACTAGCAAGTCTTATGTAGTTATATTTAGGCACAGCAACCACAAAAGAACAAACAACTAATGCAATCTTTTGTCCTTTCTTTACGTTTAGTTCTGCTATCAAACACTACTAATATAGTAGAGAATATACTCGATTGCATCACAGAAAGTTTCTCAAACAAATTAAATGTTCAAACAAACATTTTACAAAGTGATCGCTGCAGACACAAGCAGTCCGATTGTATTCCACAAGACGATTAAAAGTGATATTTTTAGAGGCCTACTGAAACCCACTACTACCGACCACGCAGTCTGATAGTTTATATATCAATAATGAAATCTTAACATTGCAACACATGCCAATACGGCCGGGTTACCTTATAAAGTGCAATTTTAAATTTCCCGCTAAACTTCCGGTTGGAAACGTCTATGTATGATGACGTATGCGCGTGACGTCACGACGGCAACGAAAGTATTCGTACCCAATGTGTCACCATACAAACTGCTCTGTTTTCATCGAACAATTCCACAGTATTCTGGACATCTGTGTTGGTGAATCTTTTGCAATTTGTTTAATGGACAATGGAGACTGCAAATAAGAAAGTTGTAGGTGCGATCGGTGTATTAGCAGCGGACTACAGCAACACAATCAGGAGGTTGTGTTGTGTTTGAGCTGGATACAAGACGCACTACCGTGAGTACAGCTTTGGCTTCCAAACATTTGATCGCTTGCCCGTACGTGCGTGTCACTATGTGCATGTCACGTACGTAACTTTGGGGAAATATATGTTTCTTGCCGACTCTGATGGCGGCCGGGGTGTCGTCGAAAACTACAACGCCCGCCGCCGCTCCGTAGTTAGCTTCAATTGTTAAGCTTCGCCAAGCTAGAAATTATTAACCGTGTATTTACATGTTCATGGTTTAATAGTATTGTTGATCTTCTGTCTATCCTTCCAGTCAGGGTTTTTTTAAATTTAGTTTCTATCTGCATTTGAGCCTGATGCTATCACGTTAGCTCCGTAGCTAAGTTAGCTAGCTTCAATTGTTAAGCTTCGCCAAGCTGGAAATTGTTAACCGTGTATTTACATGTTCATGGTTGAATTGTATTGTTGGTCTTCTGTCTATCCTTCCGGTCAGGGTTTTTTAAAATGTTGTTTCTATCTGCATTTGAGCCCGATGCTATCACGTTAGCTCCGTAGCTAAAGTGCGTCAACGATGTATTGTCGTGGAGATAAAAGTCACTGTGAATGTCCATTTCGCATTCTCGACTCTCATTTTCAAGAGGATATAGTATCCGAGGTGGTTTAAAATACAAATCCGTGATCCACAATAGAAAAAGGAGAGTGTGTGGAATCCAATGAGACCTTGTACCTAAGTTACGGTCAGAGCGAAAAAAAGATACACCCTGCACTGCCTCTCTAGTCCTTCACTCTAACGTTCCTCATCCACGAATCTTTCATCCTCGCTCAAATTAATGGGGTAATCGTCGCTTTCTCTGTCCGAATCTCTCTCGCTCCATTGTAAACGGGGAATTGTGAGGAATCCTTCCTCCTGTGACGTCCGGTATAGGCAAGGCTTTTTTTTTATCAGCGACCAAAAGTTGCGAACTTTATCGTCGTTGTTCTATACTAAATCCTTTCAGCAAAAATATGGCAATATCGCGAAATGATCAAGTATGACACATAGAATGGATCTGCTATCCCCGTTTAAATAAAAAAATATAATTTCAGTAGGCCTTTAACAGCCATTTCCTTCAACGCATTTTCGTTTTTTCCTGACTTTAGTACCTTTATGAGCCAATTCTTTCGGGACTCTATGTAAGCTATTTTCTATCTCTCTATTTGAACAATTGGAACACCCAAAAACAGAACAGCAATGCAGCATTTTCTGCTCAAACTGTACACTTACTCTCACTTGTTTTAATGCTATGCTCAAGCTGCTTGACCATCGTATTATATAAGTCATGAAGAAGAAAAACAGATGTGACGTCATATGCAACGCTCCTATTGCCATCTCTTCTCTACAGTTACATTTGGGTTGGAGGAGGGTGGGGTCAAACCCGGCTGTATTGCAATCGCTCTAAAACAATTACGTTTCACAAACTTTCAAATAAGACAGAAACGGAAAACAATTCAAAGACGCATCATTCAATCAATGTGATTGCTCCTCCGCACGCAATAGAGCAGATGAGGAACTTCAACAAGCAACCATTCAAAGACAGAAATATAAATGCTGTGTTAAAGAGACATTTAGCCTTGAACTTATTGGTGGTGTCTAATAGTAATACTCTATCGTGGTTTTTCAAAATACATTTATTTGAAAAAATCGTATCACGGCTCCCCACTGTTAAGAGTACTCTATTAATACTAAATTAAATGCATATTTGAGCACATTTTATGCATTTTTGGACAAAATTTAAGATGTTCAAGCATAAAAATGGCCAAACACTCTTGAAATCTAAAACAGCACATCTAAGTTACTGTACTCTATGGATGTAACTATAAACGGTATAACTAACTTTCCACTGTTACTAATATTGTTTTAAATTAAAGTTATTGAAAAAACATGATTGATAACACTTATCAGTTACTCACTGCTCATTTACTGGAAAAGCAAGCTAGATTGCTAGCTTAAATGCTAACTTGAAAACGAGATATTGACCTCTTTCTCCATTAAAAAAACAACATTCCCGAATCTAAACTTGGATAAACATATTACTGTTTGAGCAACTAAGATATTAAATTGCACATTAAACCTACAAGCTGTGCTCTTTTGGAACAGAGAGATCAATTGATATTCAAAGTAATATGACAACAGGATTTTGCGTGACGTCACATGACCAGTATGTGACGCACCCAACACATATTTCTTTCTTTATCATTAAAAAACACAAACTTTTACAAAATAAAACATATAAACACTGAAATGACAATAACATGTCCCTTAAGTAGCCATAACAATATTATTTTACAACATATTTATTCTGCCGATAAATATATTGCGTGGCTATTTATTTGTTGTACATAATTTTCATATACCGTAAAACTTACGTGTGTGTATGAGTACTTTTTGAACACATTCAACAATACTGTGTTAATAATGATAACCATATCATTTTTTTCTTTCACTACATCCCTACTGTTCTGTACTGCACGGCAGATAATTTTCACAGGTTAGCGTCTTACATGTATTACACTACAGTATATATTATTTTCTATTATAATTTTTTTAACATTTATGTACTCGGGAAAGACCCATTGAGATTAAAAAATTATAATCGATTTTTCAAGAGAATCCTGCTACAAACATTCACTCAGATTTATACATAGTGTGGGTCTCTGAGAAAAAGGTGGGTGAACTATCTTGCTCAAGGACACAACGGCAGCGACTTGGATGGCATGTCTACTGTACAGGGTAAAAAGAGAGTAAAGGTGACTATAGGGCTGTTATTTCATGTCTAAGGGGCTATAAAAATGTTTTTAAAAAACTTATTTAGAAAGTCAGAAACAGTTTTAAAAAAAAAATCATATACATCCCCATTTTCATTGTCGGGTCTTGAACCAATTATCCCCGATATAGGAGGGACGACTTTAAGGGAAAGACTGGACAGTCATATTACTCACCAGTATGCTCTTCCACAAAAGCAGCAACACCTTCTTCATTGGAAAGTGAGGCGCGTGGCCACTGCAGAACTTGGTGACCATCCCAAAGAGCATGACCGCGATGGGCTCGTTGTTGAACAGCGGGGAACCTGGATTAACAAGAATTTACATCACTGCTTAGGGAGCCCAGTTGGATACCACATGAAACACACTAAAATAAATAACGATACACAATACCACTCTAACAGTGTGTTTGCAACCACTCTAACAGTGTGGTGCAAAGGCAGTATTGCTGACCCAGCTCTTGTTCTTTGCGCAGGTGTTCTTAATGTTGCGCCGCCAATTAAAACCCACCCAGTTCCGCTCTGAAGGTTTCCCTGATGACTCTCCAATCAGGCATGTCAGCAGGGTCCTCCTGCTGGATGGTCTCGACCATTAGGTACATTATGTTGAGCAGCACCCTGAGATCCGTGCTGTCGGCGAGGGAGATGGCAGGTTTTCTAACCGCGCTGCTGCAGGCGGCGCTGTTTCTGAAAGAAGGAAGAAAAAAACAAACGTTTCTTATTATTTTACAAACAAATTATAATAAGGTTTGTTATCTAGTGTGATAATTTGATTCTTGTTAGTTGGTGGGAGGAAACCATGCTTTTTTTATCACCCATGCGGCTAACATAATAGGAAATATATTGTTACTTACTTGTGTTGTCAGCTATCATTTTCAGTCAATAGTAAATCTGTAATCTACACAAACTACTCTAAAGTAGGGCTGGGCAATTATATGATCGTGATCGCGATTAATTGGAGTTCGATCACGGTGGTCAGCTGTTAGCATATTACCTCGCTCAAACATGGCGGACCTGTCTGTTAGACGTTACCGCAGTAGTAAACAGTAGGGAAGCAACGATGCTTGGTGTAATCCTGCACGTAACAATCCAACTTTACTGACTGTGAGTGTGTGTGTGTCTGTGAATGTGTGTGTGTACGTTTGCGTGTGTTTTTGTAAAAGTGTTTGTGTCTGTGTATGTGCATGACCTCCTGTTCTACCGCGCTAAAATCAGGCCCGTCACGACGTAATTAATGTTCAATCAGCGTTGTGCCTCTTCCCCTTACACAGCTGGAAGTGCAGCCCAGAAAAACAAAATAAAAACATGACTAAAACTAGCATAGACATTGAAACAACATTTAGGAGGAGCAACGGCTTTAGTGACAGGCTTTAGTTTCACTATCTGCTGCAGCGCCCCAGTAATCCTGCCCTGAATGCGGACTTGCAGGCACTCCAAGGAGTCTTTATTAGTCCCGACGGGGATAATAAACACACCCACTAATTTAATCAGAGTAACCATCCATTTTCTACCGCTTGTCCCTCTCGGGGTCGCCGGAGTCTATCCCTGCTGCACACGGGCGGAAGGCGGGGTACACCCTGGACAAGTCGCCACCTCATCACAAGGCCAACACAGATAGACAACATTCACACTCACATTCACACACTACGGACCATTTAGTGTTGCCAATCAACCTATGTTTTTGGAGGTGGGAGGAAGCCGGAGTACCCGGAGGGAACCCACGCAGTCACGGGGAGAACATGCAAACACAGAAAGACCCCGGGATCAAACCCAGGACCTTCATATAAACGCATTTTTATATCTTAATATTTTTTAATCATACTTTTTGTTTAAGTGTCTGAAAAGATTCAACACCTCTGATTTAATATGTACTAAAAAACTTGCATACAGACACTGTATTCAAAAACATTTTGAGTGTGTGGATAAAAAAACATTTTGTTCCTGAAATATTCATTATTCTTGCTTTATGTGTTGGTATACATTATTTAACAGTACCTCAAATTCAAACTGCACTTTAATGTAATTGTATTCAATATATGCTACAGAATTTGAGTTTTAAAAAACTCCACAATCGGGGTCACTGCTTGCCAAAGCACTGGTGAGAAGCACTAATGTATACAAGTAATTAAGCAATGCGAATAATAATTTACCATTTGAAAGTGTTGTTTAGTAAATGTTACCTTGAAGTAAAAGTCTTGCAGTATTTGTTTACTGCAGGATGCACTTCTTGATGACAAGCAAAATAACAATAACAAAATAACTTTGAGAGGAAAAAAAGTTGTTCTCTTTACTCCCACAAAATGTACCGAAAAAGAAGCAAAACCGTGGCCCGAAAACCGAGGAAAGGACCACATTGTGGGTTATTGTATTGTTGCACCTCTAGTAAGCACAATTATACATATGAACAAAAGGACAGGTGTCAGCTGTTAGCATATATTACCTCGATCAAACATAACGGAAATGTCTGTTACAAGATGGATGCAACGATACTCGCTATAATCCTGCACGGCACAACCCGACATTAATTTTAAAAAAATAATCGTGACATTAATCGAGATCGGATGATATAACAAAATTAATCGTGATAATTTTTTGGGCCATATCTCCCAGCCCTACTCTAAAGCAAAACTTTTTCCAGCGAGGGCCGCATTAAGAAAAATGCTGGGGCCATTTTAAGACATTTTGTACATTAAAGATGTTAAAAGCAAACCAGTGTTTGTCAATATCTGCTAAACTACCTGAACAAAACATCCAAATTAGTTTTGTCTTATAGGTGAAAAAGAAAATCTGTGGAATATCTAATAATTAAAGCTGTAAAAAATAAGTTAATTCATGCCATTAATCACAAAAAACTATTGAATTAATCATGTATAATTTAATTTGCTCTTTTACTTTCTAATCTATTCAAACAATAAAATTGCATTTGTGTCCAATTATTGGAGTCTTTTGTAAATCAATTGCAATTTCTAAGTTGATTGAAATTATTATATAGTACTTATACATTTGATTAGGGCTGCAACAACTAATCGATTAGATCGATTAAAATCGATTATTAAAATGTTTGCCGATTAATTTAGTTATCGATTCGTTGGATCTATGCTATGCGCAGAGTTTTTAAAAAAAAAAAAGTTTTTAAATAAAAAAAAATATATATTTTTTTTTTAATAAACCTTTATTTATAAACTGCAACATTTACAAATAGCTGAGAAACAATAATCAAAATAAGTATGGTGCCAGTATGCTGTTTTTTTTTCAATAAAATACTGGATAGGATAGAAATGTAGTTTGTCTCTTTTATCCGATTATTAATCGATTATCAAATTAATCGTTAGTTGCAGCCCTACATTTGATTAATCATAATTAATTCAAATACAAAATTGTGATTAATTTGATTGTTTTTAAATACTCATTTGACAGCAGTATTAATAACATATCAATATTAATCAATTTTATTTTAACAATATGTCAAGGGCCCGTATAAAAACTAGTTGCGGACTGAAATTGGCACCCCGGGCAGGGTTATCCCTCTAAAGTATATCCAATAGGGATGTAACGGCATCAAAATCTCACTGTACGACATTATCACAGTATTAAAGGCCTACTGAAATGAAATTTTTTTATTTAAACGGGGATAGCAGATCCATTCTATGTGTCATACTTGATCATTTCGCGATATTGCCATATTTTTGCTGAAAGGATTTAGTATAGAACAACGACGATAAAGTTCGCAACTTTTGGTCGCTGATAAAAAAAAGCCTTGCCTATACCGGAAGTAGCGTGACGTCACAGGAGGAAGGATTCCTCACAATTCCCCGTTGTTTACAATGGAGCGAGAGAGATTCGGACCGAGAAAGCGACGATTACCCCATTAATTTGAGCGAGGATGAAAGATTCGTGGATGAGGAACGTTAGAGTGAAGGGCTGTGCAGGGTGTATCTTTTTTCGCTCTGACCGTAACTTAGGTACAAGGTCTTATTGGATTCCACACACTCTCCTTTTTCTATTGTGGATCACGGATTTGTATTTTAAACCACCTCGGATACTATATCCTCTTGAAAATGAGAGTCGAGAACACGAAATGGACATTCACAGTGACTTTTATCTCCACGACAATACATCGTTGACGCACTTTAGCTACGGAGCTAACGTGATAGCATCGGGCTCAAATGCAGATAGAAACAAAATTTTAAAAAAACCTGACTGGAAGGATAGACAGAAGATCAACAATACCATTAAACCATGAACATGTAAATACACGGTTAATAATTTCGAGCTTGGCGAAGCTTAACAATTGAAGCTAACTAACTTAGCTACGTAGCTAACGTGATAGCATCAGGCTCAAATGCAGATAGAAACAATTTTAAAAAACCCTGACTGTAACGATAGACAGAAGATCAACAATACTATTAAACCATGAACATGTAAATACACGGTTAATAATTTCCAGCTTGGCGAAGCTTAACAATTGAAGCTAACTACGGAGCGTTGTAGCTTCCGACGACACCCCGGCCGCCATCAGAGTCGGCAAGAAACATATATTTCCCCAAAGTTACGTACGTGACATGCACATAGCGACACGCACGTACGGGCAAGCGATCAAATGTTTGGAAGCCAAAGCTGTACTCACGGTAGTGTGTCTTGTATCCAGCTCAAACACAACACAACCTCCTGATTGTGTTGCTGTAGTCCGCTGCTAATACACCGATCGCACCTACAACTTTCTTATTTGCAGTCTCCATTGTCCATTAAACAAATTGCAAAAGATTCACCAATTGTTCGATGAAAACAGAGCAGTTTGTATGGTGACACATTGGGAACGAATACTTCCGTTGCCGTCGTGATGTCACGCGCATATCCGCTCAGTTAGAGTGTCCGCCCTGAGATCGGTAGGTTGGAGTTCAAATCCCAGCCGAGTCATACCAAAGACTATAAAAATGGGACCCGGCACTCAGCAACACGGGTTGGAGTTGGGGGTTAAGTCACCAAAATGATTCCCGGGCGCGGCGCCGCTGCTGCCCACTGCTCCCCAAGGGGATGGGTCAAATGCAGAGGACAAATTTCACCACATCTAGTGTGTGTGTGACAATCATTGGTATCTTTAATCTTTAATCTTTAATACGTCATCATACATAGACGTTTCCAACAGGAAGTTTAGCGGGAAATTTAAAATTGCACTTTATAAGTTAACCCGGCCGTATTGGCATGTGTTGCAATGTTAAGATTTCATCATTGATATAAATGATAATAAATAAATAAATGGGTTATACTTGTATAGCACTTTTCTATCTTCAAGGTACTCAAAGCGCTTTGACAGTATTTCCACATTCACCCATTCACACACACACTGATGGAGGGAGCTGCCATGCAAGGCGCTAACCAGCATCCATCAGGAGCAAGGGTGAAGTGTCTTGCCCAAGGACACAACGGATGTGACTAGGATGGTAGAAGGTGGGGATTGAACCCCAGTAACCAGCAACCCTCCGATTGCTGGCACGGCCACTCTACCAACTTCGCCACGCCAATCTATCAGACTGCGTGGTTGGGAGTAGTGGGTTTCAGTAGGCCTTTAAGGCCACAGTACAATATTATTGCGGTATATGTCCAAAAAAAATAACTTGGTAAAAATGCCATGGTGTGTATAATGAAGTGGCAGGAATGTTGAAGATAACACACTTATTGTAATTGAACACAAACATAATGCTAAAATGTTCTAATCATATTTATTACTACAAACAAGAACTTTTAAGTGCAAAAAATTGTGCAGGAACATCTACTGTTTCAAACAATTATTTCAAAGACTAACTCACAGTTGATGTCTTTAAAGTAATAATGTAAACACCCAGTTTAACAACTGTAAATAATGTACAGTTTAGTGTCTTTCAACTTTTACATTATTAGAAACAGTGTCCGCTAAAGTGGTCATTTCATTATCAGTCTGGAAAATGTTGTTTCTCAGAAAAGTAAACTAACGATAAAACTTTTAATTATGTAAATACCTCACCAACTGATGTTTGGCTTCAAATATATTTTGTGTGTGATGGTTTATGAGGTGGTGACTTTTCCAGCCCTGCCTTCCACCCTAGTGCAGCTAGAATAGGCTTCAGCCCCCCCGCAACATCGAGGGAGACAAGCGGTAGTAAATGGATGGATGGATTAAGGGTGTATCAAGTAATTTTTTAGTTTACTCGTATACCCCGCGTTGAACGTTTTTTTTGGGTGATTTCTTGCTGTGCGATGCGACGAGACTGGCTGGCTCTTAGTCGCCTTGGAAACCCTCGAAACGAATAGGATGCGCTTTGCTTTGTAGAACGCAGACTTTCTTACCTCTGCCAAAGAGGTTATGTTTTGACCTGGGCTTGTTTGTTGTTTGTTAGTAACTCAACCAGTTATGGACAGATTTAATGTCCAAAAAAACAATTCCTTTCATCTATGACAAGTACAAACACGCTTCACTTCCTGCTTATGGCATTCAACGCCCCACCTTGCCTTTCCCGCGCTTTGCAGAGGATTCTGGGACATGTAGTTTATTTACAGACCCGGCCAACGTTAAAACAGCAGAAAAAAATCTACACTCACCAAGTTTTCGTTTGATACGATCACACATCACGGTATTATTGAGAAAACTTTGAAACCGAAATACAGAGGTATTTATAATACCGCTACATCACTAATATCCAACTATTGTGTTGTTTCTTGAGAATTTGAAATATTTGCAATAAAAATGTGAGTGGTAACACAGTTTTGGCTTATTTAATAATATTTATAAATGAAAGGCAAGAAAACCAGTAGAATACTTACTCGACTTCCATATTGAGCAGTTCCACCAGAGCAGAAAAGGCGCCAACCTCCAGCAGCAGGAAGGTGTTGTACCTCATCCAATGCTGCACTTCCACCTCAGAGCTGCACTCGCCGAACGTTCCTATGTCGAAAAAAAATTTGTTTAGTATGAACAAGTTTGCAGTGCGAGACGATGACGACGCACCCTGAACCATGTACAGAATGGCTCGAGCAACCTTCAGCCTCTTCTCACGAGCAGTCACCTCCAAACCGTCCAGCAGTCGCATGGTGTGAGCCCTGTGATGAGGGGCATCAAGCTCTGTCCACTTCTTATCAGACACTGATGGACCAATACAGAAGAATGTAACACCTACTCTATATTTTACCGTTATTCTTTCACGTTTGTGTGTGGCATACATACCATGTGTTCTGAATTCCTCCTCAAAGCACTTCCTATTGGTGGGAAACTCTGGTCCTTCAGTATAACTGTAGAGCTCTACAATAAAATGCAATAACTTTACGGCAATCCTAAAATCTGTGATGACAGAAGCAGATGATGGATCACTTACCTGACAGCTCTGCAGCCCACTTGTCTGTATCCGCATATTCAAACTCAAGGTCCGGAGACTCAGATAGGCCCTAAAGGACACATTTAAATCATAAATGGTATTTACAATACATAAATAAACAAAATTAGAATCAAAACAAGAATAGAGAGGATAATAATAACATATTGCAGGGTTTCCCCGAGCTTGAAATCTACATGTAGTTGTGGGGGCGTGGCCAATCTGACATCATTTTCATATGTTTAATGATGTTTATATATAAATATTTTTTTTTTTTTTGCTACAAATAATTTACATACATTTCAAAATAAGTCTTTGTTATTAACATTTCGTATTAACATATTTTGGTTTTATCATTTTGCTCTATTATTAAAATTGTTATTATTGTACAATGTAACACAGGCTGTCTACCAGTGGTAGCTGCTGGTCTTTTAAATAGGGGGAGCTATTTTTCATCTACTCTTTAAACATAAGTACAGTCTCCAATAACAGAGAAAATATATAAACATGCTAGATTTTACAAAGAAAACTTGACTTAAAAAAATTATAAATATCACCATAACAGGAACAGAATGAAAGTTGAAAAATGCAATGGCAGTGTTTTATATTTCAAGATTGCTGATTCCTTCATTTTGCTGTCAATCAAAAAGGTATTCAGCCAAGACAAATCATCCAATCATCATGCGGAACCCCCTTTCAGCGTCCGTGAGAGGAACAACATCAAGCATTTATTCAATGACAGTCTAGTTTGGCTTCAGCACTGTGACACTACTACATCAATGAAAAAAAGTTGTACCGCTGTCGCCAAAGTAGCTGATTCTAAACTAAAATTAAACGCATTATAACGCATTTAGTCCATGAAATTAACTAGTTAAGTTTAACTTAACTTAAATGCAAACACAAAATAATATATTTGACCACTTTTTATATATTTTAGGGGAAGCTGAACTTCCCTTACAGCCTTTGGTAATCGCCACTGCTGTTAGAACAATGCAAGTAAGAGAAGTCGGCAAGGCAGATCCTTAACTTCAGGACAAGGACTGGCTCTAAGGGCTGGGTGGGTCTTACGGATGATCAAAGTTTTTCAGTGGCCACATTTTCTGCGCATCACTAGTCCATCGTGCTTAAATAATATAAGCTGTATATCCAGTCATACAATATATTACTTTAATTTGTTTCCACGTACAAAAAAAATCCTATTTTCTGATGCGTGGCGGATTAATTTCAGCCGTGGAGCGCCACGATCAGATACATATAGGGGAAACCCTGTACTGTTGCTCAGTTCCTTCTGTGACTGTATAAAAATGTCAAATGTTCTTGGTAAGCTTAAAGGCCTACTGAAATGCGATTTTCTTATTTATAAGGGGATAGCAGGTCCATTCTATGTGTCATACTTGATCATTTCGCGATATTGCCATTATTTTGCTGAAAGGATTTAGTAGAGAACATCGACGATAAAGTTTGCAACTTTTGGTCGCTAATAAAAAAGCCTTGCCTGTACCGAAAGTAGCAGACGATATGCGCGTGACGTCACCGGTTGTGGACCTCCTCACATCTGCACATTGTTTACAATCATGGCCACCAGCAGCGAGAGTGATTCGGACCGAGAAAGCGACGATTTCCCCATTAATTTGAGCGAGGATGAAAGATTTGTGGATGAGGAAAGTGAGAGTGAAGGACTAGAGGGCAGTGGAAGCGATTCAGATAGGGAAGATGCTGTGAGAGGCGGGTGGGACCTGATATTCAGCTGGGAATGACTAAAACAGTAAATAAACACAAGACATATATATACTCTATTAGCCACAACACAACCAGGCTTATATTTAATATGCCACAAATTAATCCCGCATAACAAACACCTCCCCCCTCCCGTCCATATAACCCGCCAATACAACTCAAACACTTGCACAACACACTCAATCCCACAGCCCAAAGTACCGTTCACCTCCCCAAAGTTCATACAGCACATATATTTCCCCAAATCGTGACGTCACGCGCAGGCGTCATCATACCGAGACGTTTTCAGCAGGATATTTCGCGGGAAATTTAAAATTGCACTTTAGTAAGCTAACCTGGTCATATTGGCATGTGTTGCAATGTTAAGATTTCATCATTGATATATAAACTATCAGACGGCGTGGTCGGTAGTAGTGGGTTTCAGTAGGCCTTTAAAGGGGTCATATTATGATTTTTTTTCCTACATTTAAAACCCTTCCTTGTGGTCTACGTAAGGGGTTCTCAACCTTTTTTCCACCAGGGACGGGTTTAATGTATGCATTATTTTTCACGCACCGGGTTTCTACTTGTGGCAGAAAAAAACAGCAAAAAATGAACATGAAAAAACAACTCACCATAACGCTTAAGTCGTGGGAGCCCTGGGCGTGTTTCTTTGATGGCATTTGCTATATACCAGTGTTTCTTAACCATATAGCCGGGGCCCATTGTTGGGCCGCGAGCGCCCCCTAGAATGTAATATATCTGTTTTTTAGCTGTGGTCTGTATAGGCCGCAGCGGTACTTAGTTGTAATACATTTTTCCACCACTTGTGGCAGTAATGACAATACACAACAAACAGCAGAAGTCTGGCGCTAATGTCATAGGGAAATTTCTTAAGCGCAAACATTGTGACTAAATTGGTGAAGCTGTATTTTCATTTGCACTTTCATTTTTTTGACAGCTTAGTTGAGAAACATATTTATTATAATACATATTGTATGTAAATGTATTGTTTATTTGATTAGTATGTGTTCCTCTAATCAGCCTGACCTGAACCTAAGGTTTATTTGTTAAATTAATAATATTTGTGTGCGACACATGCTTTTTATATCAATTAACAAGGTAGAAAACTAAGTGGGTTAGATAAATGTTTTAAATATGATCAAAATCAATTGTAAGATTACTCATTTAGTGTTAATATTGGAGTGGTCCCCAGGACCCTCTGTAGCGAAAAAGTTGGGCACCAAGGTCAAAAAGGTTAAGAACCCGTACTATATACAATGACCCTGCTGGGAACTGCAGATAGAAATTAGCCTTTGGCTACAATTTGGCACATTAACATTTTATATGTTCATTAATGGTGGCTTTCTATCAGGAGTTGTAATATACATCTATAAACAAGCTATTGGTGTGTTTAGTGGGACAGGCCAAAGTTAAGTCTTATAAAATGTGGTAGTTTATAAATTACTTTCTGTGCGGCCCAGTAGCAAATGCGTCACGGACCGGTACCGGTCCAGACCGGTGGTTGGGCACCACTGGTCTACGTAACATGTAATGGTTGCTCTTTGCTCAAAATTTTGCGTAGATTATGTTTTACAGAACATCTTTGAGCCGCTTTCTGTGTATTTTGTGGGCGGCTTTTACGTGGCTCCTTGTCCCCACTATCTTCATTAAAGTACAGTGTTTTATTTTCCAACATTCAAATACAGTGTTACTGTTCTGTGTGTAATGTTACAGTGGCCAAAATATTAAATAAACGTGTTAAATAAATACTATGGCTTGTTTTAAACTAATACTTAGGCCTACTACGCTACTGTATTTTAATGATAGTCATTACTTTGGTACTTGGAGAGACAGGTTTTGGGGTAAAATAGTTTGAGAAACAGTGCACTGTACTATGTTTTATCAGAGTATTTTTTGGGTCAAATTCTTCAAAACGTGTTTTTTAGAACTCGAATTTATGATGCATGAGACGAGTTTAGATCAATGTCACAATCAGGCTATATAGTACAAATACTGTACAAGTATTGGTGTACGCACAGGAACAAAATCTAATACAAGTGGTGAAAATATATTATTACAGTTTTATAAGATTAAATTTATTGCAACAGCCATTTTTGACAGGGAAGAACAGACTTTTACACATGAAATGAACAAAACATGAGAGTTAAAGTGGATTGTTTACCGGTTACAGGTTGACTGATTCGTGACAGCTAAAGCTAGCTAGCAGAATGCTCGCCTACGCTAAGAAGCTTCGCTGTTGTCGGGCATTAGCTTTTATCTTCAGTTGTTTTAACAAGTCACAGTAGATTATGTTTTACAGACCATCTTCAAGCCGCTTTCTGGGCATTTTGTGGGCGGTCTTATTTACGTGGCTCCTTGTCCCCACCATCTTTGTTGTGGTTTTAAGCCCTTTCATATGGAGCCTACAGACAGATTAGGTTTGAACTACACATTACTTTGTATTAGAAAAGGTAACAGTGGAGGATGCATGTCCATGTGCGAGCCAGTCTGCTCCACAACAAGAGGATATTGAAGAAGAAGGAACTTATTGACTACAATGGTGGACTTGCACAAAGCACTTGGGGTAAATCTCTACCATATATGGACAACCCGCTGAAGTCACCTATGGGGTGAATTCCAAACCGAAAGTTTTGCGGAAGTATGAAGGAAGGCAACATTTTTTTATAAATATCTCTGCAATGCCTCCACGGTTTGAATTCAAATGTTCGGGACTTATGCAGATCTCAAATACAAAACAGCAGGTAAAATAGGTAAAAAAAAGTTGGTTTTGCATAACAGGGCCCCTTTAACTCATATTAGTCTGTGCTAAACTGTGGTACATGAACCACTAGTTGTACATCAAATAATCACTTCATTATAGTAGTGTTTTATTTTCCTACATTCAAATACAGTGTTAATGTTCCGTGTGTAATGTTACAGTGGCCAAAATATTAAATAAAGTTGTTAAATAAATACTATGCTTTGTTTTAAATGAATACTTAGGCCTACTACGCTACTGTATTTTAATGATGGTCATTACTTTGGTACTTGGAGAAACAGGTTTTGGGGTAAACAAGCTAGAGAAACACTGCATTGTACTATGTTTTATCTGAGTATTTTTTTGTCAAATGAATCAAAAAATGTGTTTTTTAGAACTCGAATTTAATATGCAATAGACGAGTTCAGATCAATGTCACAATAAGGCTATACATTACAAATACTGTACAAGTATTGGTGTACGCACAGGAACAAAGTCTAACAAGTGGTGAAAATATATTATTACAGTTTTATAAGATTAGATTTATTGCAACAGCCATTTTTGATTAAGATTAAGATTAAAGATTAAAGTACCAATGATTGTAACACACACACTAGATGTGGTGAAATTTGTCAGGGAAGAACAGACTTTTACACATGAAATGAGCAAACCATGAGAGTTAAAGTGGATCTTTTAACGGTTACAGGTCGACTGATTGGCGATGTCACGCCAATTTTCTTCCCATCACAAAAACCTTCCTAACCCCCATTTACTTCCGGGGTCATTTCCGCTTACGTCAGTTCCTCTTACTTACGTCATTTCCTCTTACTTACGTCATTTCCTCTTACGTCATTGCCAGCGATCGATAAATCCAAATCTCCTGAAAATGGTGGTGTCACTGGATGATATTCGTCTTTATCTGTCCCAGGGGACTTATGTCAAACACCAGCAGGCTTCGCAACATATCAAGCGGAGTGTTAGGGCCGCTGCTGCAAACTTCTGTCTTTGTGGTAACGTGCTAAAAATATTAATTAATATATAATACTGTTATATGTCTGTAGTACTTTAAATCAACATTATTGTTGAAACCATTTCACTAATATTAATTAATATATAATACTGTTAAATGTCTGTACTTTAAATCAACATTATTGTTGAAACATTTCAGTAATATTAATTAATATATAATGTTAAATGTCTGTACTTTAAATCAACATTATTGTTGATAATTCAGACGTTTTGTTAACGCTGTATTATAAAAAAGAGTCAAACGAAGTGCTATCGATCGCTGTCAATGACGTAAGAGGAACTGACGTAAACGGAAATGACCCCGGAAGTAAATGGGGGTTAGGAAGGTTTTTGTGATGGGAAGAAAATTGGCGTGACAGTGACAGCTGAAGCTAGCTAGCATCATGCTCGGCTACGCTAAGAAGCTACGCTGTTGTCGGGCATTAACTTTTATCTTCAGTTGTTTTAACAAGTGACAGTATAACATAAAACAGCAGAAATGGAGAAACACATTTCTAAAGTATTTAGAAAAAAAGATAAATAATATAGTGGTTGAGCTACACTGAGCTAGCTAACACTACCGTGTTATGTCTAGTGAGGAAATGGCCAAGCCCGTGTTTGGCCTGCTGTGAACAATATCTAATCATGGACAATGTCACACATATATGCATTTATTTACCTCTGAATCCTTCCTCTGGTTGCGGGTAAATTCCCCTCTGCTCTTGTTCGGCAGCATAGCTCTTTGTTTACTGTTTACGGCTAGCCCACCACCGTAAACACTTCTTCTTCTTCTTCTTCTTCTTTTCCGGTTTAATGGCGGTTTGCAAGCAACCTTATAGTGCGCATTACTGCCACCCTTTGATATGGAGTGTGGACCCTAAACTATAGTCCATTATTTAACCCAGTTTTAAAAATGAATGTTATGCTTTGTATTGAGGTTAATTATATCATGTACAATTTTTTTATAAGATTGGAAATAACACATGTTTGAATCCATTCGGCCCCGTTTACACTAAGCCGGATAAGGTTATCCAGGGTAAATCACACCTAACCTTATCCGTGTCCACACACAACAATGCCACCATTTAAAGGCCTACTGAAATGAATTTTTTTTATTCAAACGGGGATAGCAGATCTATTCTATGTGTCATACTTGATCATTTCACGATATTGTCATATTTTTGCTGAAAGGATTTAGTATAGAACAACGACGATAAAGATCGCAACTTTTGGTATCTGATAAAAAAAGGCTTGCCCCTACCGGAAGTAGCGTGACGTAGTCAATTGAACATATACGCAAAGTTCCCTATTGTTTACAATGATGGCCGCATGAAGTGAGAGAGATTCGGACCGAGAAAGCGACTATTTCCCCATTAATTTGAGCGAGGATGAAAGATTTGTGGATGAGTAAAGTGCAAGTGAAGGACTAGTGGGGAGTGGAAGCGATTCAGATAGGGAAGATGCTGTGAGAGCTGGGGGTGACCTGATATTCAGCTGGGAATGACTGCAACAGTAAATAAACACAAGACATATATATACTCTATTAGCCACAACACAACCATGTTTATATTTAATATGCCACAAATTAATCCTGCATAAAAACACCTAGGTGTTTGTTATGCTAGCTCCTAGCTCCTATGCTAGCTCCTAGCTCCTAGCTCCATATAAGCCGCCAATCCAATTCAAACACCTGCACAACACACACAATCACTCAGCCCAAAAGACCGTTCACCTAACCCAAGGTTCATAAAGCTTATATATTTAAACAAAGTAACGTACGTGACGCGCACGTACTGGCAAGCGATCAAATGTTTGGAAGCGCAGCTGCTACTCACGGTACCTGATATTCAGCTGGGAATGACTAAAACAGTAAATAAACACAAGACATATATATACTCTATTAGCCACAACACAACCAGGCTTATATTTAATATGCCACAAATTAATCCTGCATAAAAACACCTAGGTGTTTGTTATGCTAGCTCCTAGCTCCTATGCTAGCTCCTAGCTCCATAGAACACGCCAATACAATTCAAACACCTGATCAACACACACAATCAGTCAGCCCAAAAGACCGTTCACCTAACCCAAGGTTCATAAAGCTTATATATTTAAACAAAGTTACATACGTGACGCACACGTACGGGCAAGCGATCAAATGTTTGGAAGCCAAAGCTGCATACTCACGGTAGCACGTCTGCGTCTTTGTCATCCAAATCAAAGTAATCCTGGTAAGAGTCTGTGTTGTCCCAGTTCTCTACAGGCGTCTGTGTATCGGAGTCAAAAGTCCTCCTGGTTAGAGTCTCTGTTATCCGAGTTCTTAGATCTTGACTGCATCTTTCGGGAATGTAAACAATGAAACACCGGCTGTGTTGTGTTGCTGCTGACTTCCTTCGCAAAATACGTCCGCTTTGCACCGAGAACTTTCTTCTTTGCTTGCTCAGCTTCTTTCTCCATAATGCAATGAACATAATTGCAACAGATTCACCAACACAGATGTCCAGAATACATCCAGAATGAGATGAAAACAGCTATTTCGTATTGGCTTCAATGTGGAAGCCATACCTGTGTTCTACTGGCTACGTCACGCGCATACGTCATCCATCCATCAGAGGCGTTTCGAACCGGAAGTTTAGCAGGAAATTTAAAATTGCACTTTATAAGTTAACCCGGCCGTATTGGCATGTGTTGCAATGTTAAGATTTCATCATTGATATATAAACTATCAGACTGCGTGGTCGGTAGTAGTGGGTTTCAGTAGGCCTTTAAGACCCCCTCACCCTCCATCCGTCGGAACAACACGACCTAGTACGCATGTGCGGAAAATGCACACGTCATAGTCACCTCCTTTGTGTGCAAGTTCTTCAATGTAATTTATCTGAACAATATCCAGTGTTGTGGTATTTCAATTAACTGGAATCCAGTGTGCTGTGGGGCCCTATTGTAGTGAATCACACCTGAGCCATCATTAAATAATCACATCTTTATTAGACACGTAAACAGTGGCCTTGTGGTTAGAGTGTCCGCCCTGAGATCAGTAGGCTGTGAGTTCAAACCCCGGCCGAGTCATACCAAAGACTATAAAAATGGGACCCATTACCTCCGTGCTTGGCACTCAGCATCAAGGGTTGGAATTGGGGGTTAAATCACCAAAAATGATTCCCGGGCGCAGCCACCGCTGCTGCTCACTGCTCCCCTCACCTCCCAGGGGGTGATCAAGGGTGATGGGTCAAATGCAGAGAATAATTTTGCCACACCTCGTGTGTGTGACAATCATTGGTACTTTAACTTAACTTATGAAGAACATTTTACATAAATAAACTAAGGATCTAGATTGTATTAGATTAGACTCAAAAACTATTTTGTCCCACACGCCATCAGAATGTACAACTCCTCTCTGGGGGGGTGGACTAGGATCACAGGGGATGCAAAACAATAACATATACCCCTATTATTTATTATTTACTTTTTAAATTATATCTCAATTCTGTACACTGCTGCTGGAATTTTTATTTTCCTGAGGGAACTCTCCTGAAGGAATCAATAAAGTACTATCTTTCTATCTACATATCTGGTCAGGACACTCCTCACTCTTTTGCCTTCACCTTCATTGTCCATTCGTTTTTGGTGACTTTATATACTCTGGACCTAGACGTTGAGTCTACATGGCGGACAATAACTGATACAGTCTGCTTTGCCAGTCCAAATGCATTTGCCGTTTTCCTCGACGGCCAGGTAATACAAAGCACACGCTACCTTTTTTATCACATCCACGGGAGCTCGCATTCTCATAGTCTGTCCTTCGACAAATGGACAAAGTTTAAGTAGCATCACAGCTGACCCGGCCGGACATCCCAAAGTTCTCTTGCCGTCTGAGTAGTGTTGTATCCGAAATAGCTGCAATCGCTTTCTCTTAAGGTATTGATGTGTGATTTCCACAAGCGTCTATACATGTAGAAGAAGGAGAAACACGGGCATGTCTGGATTACTCGCCTCCATATTTCCAGTTGTTAGTTCCGGTTGTTATGAAACCGCTTTATTATGAAGCTGGCTGTGGTTGGTTATTTCTGACGTCTCTTCCGGTGTGGGCGTGGTCTTTTTGGCGTCACTTCCTCTTCGAACTCACTTTGTAAACGATCAATGAGTCCATACAAAGCTAAGTGCCGGAGATTCAAGAATTACACGGTTGACTTACCCGTGTACAAATTTGTCCGAGGAGGGGGACCTTAAACGCTGGTTTTGTGTGGCTGAAACAGAGCTTAGGCTAAATAATTATTCGTTTAAGGGGTTAAAGGCCTACTGAAACCCACTACTACCGACCACGCAGTCTGATAGTTTATATATCAATGATGAAATCTTAACATTGCAACACATGCCAATACGGCCGGGTTAACTTATAAAGTGCAATTTTAAATTTCCCGGGAAATATCCGTCTGAAAACTTCTCGGTATGATGACGTTTGCGCGTGACGTCACAGGTTGAAGCAAACATTTTGGAATAGCACGGTGGCCAGCTTAAGTCGTCTGTTTTCACCACATAATTCCACAGTATTCTGGACATCTGTGTTGGTGAATCTTTTGCAATTTGTTCAATTAACAATGGAGACTGCAAAGAAGAAAGCTGTAGGTGGGATCGGTGTATTAGCGGCTGGCTACAGCAACACAACCAGGAGGACTTTGAGTTGGATAGCAGACGCGCTACCGTGAGTACAGCTTTGGCTTCCAAACATTTGATCGCTTGCCCGTACGTGCGTGGCGCTATGTGCATGTCACGTACGTAACTTAGGGAAAATATATGTTTCTTGCCGACTCTGATGGCGGCCGGGGTGTCGTCGAAAGCTACAACGCCGTCCGCCACCGAGCCGCTGTCCTCACCTGTCTGGGTTGACTTCCTCTGTCTCCGGGCCGCCGACCGCATCGATCATCGTGGTGAAGTCCTTCGTCGCGCCGTCGATCGCTGGAACACAGGTGAGCACGGGTGTTGATGAGCAGATGAGGGCTGGCGTAGGTGGAGAGCTAATGTTTTTAGCATAGCTCTGTCGAGGTCCCGTAGCTAAGTTAGCTTCAATGGCGTTGTTAGCAACAGCATTGCTAGGCTTCGCCAGGCTGGACAGCATTAACCGTGTGGTTACAGGTCCAGGGTTTGGTAGTATTGTTGATCTTCGGTCTATCCTTCCAGTCAGGGGCTTAATTCTTCTGTTTCTATCTGCAGTTAAGCACGATGCTATCACGTTAGCTCCGTAGCTAAAGTGCTTCGCCGATGTATTGTCGTGGAGATAAAAGTCACTGTGAATGTCCATTTTGCGTTCTCGACTCTCATTTTCAAGAGGATATAGTATCCGAGGTGGTTTAAAATACAAATCCGTGATCCACAATAGAACAAGGAGAGAGTGTGGAATCCAATGAGCCCTTGTACCTAAGTTACGGTCAGAGCGAAAAAAGATACGTCCTGCACTGCACTCTAATCCTTCACTCTCACTTTCCTCATCCACGAATCTTTCATCCTCGCTCAAATTAATGGGGTAATCGTCACTTTCTCGGTCCGAATCGCTCTCGCTGCTGATGTAAACAATGTGCAAATGTGAGGAGCCCTTCAACCTGTGACGTCACGCTACTTCCGGTACAGGCAAGGCTTTTTTATCAGCGACCAAAAGTTGCAAACTTTATCGTCGATGTTCTCTACTAAATCCTTTCAGCAAAAATATGGCAATATCGCGAAATGATCAAGTATGACACATAGAATGGATCTGCTATCCCCGTTTAAATAAGAAAATTTCATTTCAGTAGGCCTTTAAACGACTTAGTGTAGACATAGCCTTAGAGGATACTTCTAAGGTCAAAAGTTCATGTCCAGCCCAGCTTGTCCAGAGAGGGGGTTTACAACACCAACACATTGAGGAACTTAAGGAACAACATCAGTTGGGTTTTAGGAGAGATAATAAAGACATTAGCAACATTTGGTAGGAAGCGCCACAGATAGGGGCAGAGGATAGGGGTCGGAGGTCACCCGACTCAAACTGATCACAGAAAATAGGCTAAGCAGCAAACTGGGTGTTGGCCAGACTGATCGGCACCAAGACTAGACCCACAAAGAGTGGGGATCTACAGAAAAGGTATTTAATGGACAGTTGTCCGTCAGGACAGCAGAAGAGATTCAGCCCAATTCTTCTCCGGGATATCTGCAGGTCCTGTCTGAGGCTCGCTGAAACAAATAAAGCTTTTTGTTCAACGATTCCTCTTGGCGTCTTCTTGGCTCATCACGCAGCACACAGTCACTCTGTCCTGGGAGAGTGACATGATCGACCAATATGCAACAGTATGCTATGTGTTCTGAGTGCGATTCTAAAATATCTTCCACTACTAACCTAACCCTCTCTTTCGTATTTCCCAGTATTTCCCTTTCTCTATTGTATTTCCTACAATGTATAAAACCCAAAACCAGTGAAGTTGGCACGTTGTGTAATTCGTAAATAAAAACAGAATACAATGATTTGCAAATCCTTTTCAATTTATATTCAATTGAATAGACTTGCTGGCAGTAAGTCGGACCCGTTTCCAGTGAGGCTGCCCTTTGTCACCGATTCTGTTCATAACTTTTATGGACAGAATTTCTAGGTGCAGTCAGAGCGTTGAGTGGATGCAGTTTGGTGGCTGCAGGATTAGGTCTCTGCTTTTTGCAGATGATGTGGTCCTGATGGCTTCATCTGGCCAGGATCTTCAGCTCTCACTGGATCGGTTCTCAGTCGAGTGTGAAGCACCTGGGATGAGAATCAGCAACATCCAAGTCCGAGTCCATGGTTCTCGCACGGAATAGGGTGTAGTGCCATCTCCGGGTTGGGGAGGAGACTCTGCCACAAGTGGAGGAGTTCAAGTACCTCGGAGTCTGGTTCACGTGTGAGGGAAGAGTGGATCGTGAGATTGACAGGCGGATCGGCGCAGCGTCTTCGGTAATGCGGACGCTGTATCGATCCGTTGTGGTGAAGAAGGAATTGACCTCTCGAATTTACCAGTCAATCTACGTTCCCATCCTCACCTATGGTCATGAGCTTTGGGTTATGACCGAAAGGACGAGATCACGGGTACAAGCTGCCGAAATGAGTTTCCTCCGTCGGGTGGCGGGGCTCTCCCTTAGAGATAGAGTGGGAAGCTCTGCCATCTGGGAGGAGCTCAAAGTAAAGCCGCTGCTCCTCCACATCGAGAGGAACCAGATGAGGTGGTTTGGGCATCTGGTCAGGGTGCCACACGAACGCCTACCAAGGGAGGTGTTTAGGGCACGTCCGACCGGTAGGAGGCCACAGGGAAGACCCAGGACACATTGGGAAGACTATTTCCAGGAGCTGGAAGAAGTAGCTGGGGAGAGGGAAGTCTGGGCTTCCCTGCTTAGGCTGCTACCCCCGCGACCCGACCTCGGATAAGCGGAAGAAGATGGATGGATGAATAGACTGCAAAGACAAGATACTTAACGTTCGAACTAAAAAACTTAATTTTTTTTTTGCAAAAATATTCATTAACTCAGAATTTAATGGCAGCAACACATTGCAAAAAAGTTGGTACAGGGGCATTTTTACCACTGTGTTACATGGCCTTTCCTTTTAACAACACTCAGTAAACGTTTGGGAACTGAGGAGACCAATTTTTGAAGCTTTTCAGGTGGAATTATTTCCCATTCTTGCTTGATGTACAGCTGTTGTTGTTCAACAGATGTGTAAATTACCCATGCCTAATACACCCCCATACCATCACAGATGCTGGCTTTTGAACTTTGTGCCTATAACAATCCGGATGGTTATTTTCCTCTTTGGTCCGGAGGACACGACGTCCAGTTTCCAAAAAAAGATTGAAATGTGGACTCATCAGACCACAGAACACTTTTAGAACACATTCATAGAACATTTCATATCTATTGTGTTTCTAAAACCATTAAAATCATCAGTCATTTCACCAATATTTAAATTGTTTCTTCTCTATTTCATTTTTATGAATTTCTCTAATTATCATTGCTGTGCACTTTGACAAATGTTTCTGCCTTTTCTTTATTTCCTACCACACAATGTCCCATCTTTCATCACATGATGTTTATGTTCTCTTCTGATCCCTGACATGTTCTTGATCATTCTCCACACCTGGCCTAATGGAGTAGTTTGAAATTATACATTGATTCAAATTCCTATTAATATATACACCTGCATATCTTTATATACACACTCAATATATATCAATAATACTTACAGTAATCAACAATAAAGATAGTATATTCTATTAATGATCTTGGTTTCCTTCAGGAACTCAAACGTATATTGTGTGATCTGATGTTTTACTTAGAATATTCTTGAGTCCAAACTTTATGAGCAAATAAGGATTTATATATTCTATAATCCACTGCCTCATATATATAATTTATCATAATATTAAACAAAATGGGACTAATCACACTTCATTGAGGATCCCCATTTTCCACAATCATACTTTTGTTTATTCGCATTTGTATTTCCCTGTTACTGAGGAAGTTCTTGATCCACTCATACATCCTTCCTTCTATTCCAAGCTTTCGTATTCTAATTAGTACACCATCTCTCCATAACATATCATAAGCTTTTTCCACATAAAAAAACAGCTGTTACAGTTTCTTTATTGGCTTGCGCATTCCTTATATCATTCTCCAACTTGACAATGGGATCCATTGGCGATCTTCCTCTTCTAAAACCACTTTGAAATGTTTATATTAAATGCCTTGATTCAATCCATCCATCCATCCATTTTCTACCGCTTGTCCCTTTCGGGGTCGCGGGGGGTGCTGGAGCCTATCTCAGCTGCATTCAATATGAAAGCTAATTCGTTCAACAATCAATATTTCCGTAATTTTCCCAAGATGAGGTTAGAGCTATTGGTCTAAAATTAGTTGTTATTGTAGGCTCCTTCCCTGGTTTCCTAATTGGCACAATCGTTGCCACTTTCCAAATTTTTGGAATTTTCCCTCGATCCCAAATTTTGTTAAACATCTCCAATACTCAGGGCAGCACGGTGTCACAGTGCATGTGCCTCACAATACGAAGGTCCTGGGTTCGATCCTCCGGCTCAGGGTCTTTCTGTGTGGAGTTTGCATGTTCTCCCCGTGACTGCGTGGGCTTCCTCCCACCTCCAAAGCTGTTGGCCCTGTGATGAAAAGGCGACTTATCCAGGGTGTACCCCGCCTACCGCCCGATTGCACTTGAGATAGGCTCCAGCATCCCCCGCAAGCGGTAGAAAATGGATGGATGGATCTCCAATACTCTTTGAAGAGCTTCTTCACTCAGATGTTTTAACATTGCATAGCTTATTCTGTCTTTACCTGGTTACTTTTGCTTCATTTATTGCCTTTTTCATTTTACTCAATGGAACATTTAATAAATCATTATTTTCTTCTTTTTTTTTTTTTTGTCCTGTCCAGCTTCTCAGGCAAATCATATAGTTGATGTAGATGCCCATATCGGCTGTTCAGATTTACTTTACAAAAGAGAAGGGGACGGCGTGGCGAAGTTGGTAGAGTGGCCGTGCCAGCAATCGGAGGGTTGCTGATTACTGGGGTTCAATCCCCACCTTCTACCATCCTAGTCACGTCCGTTGTGTCCTTGGGCAAGACACTTCACCCTTGCTCCTGATGGGTGCTGGTTAGCGCCTTGCATGGCAGCTCCCGCCATCAGTGTGTGTGTGTGAATGGGTGAATGTGGAAATACTGTCAAAGCGCTTTGAGTACCTTGAAGGTAGAAAAGCGCTATACAAGTATAACCCATTTATTTATTTAAGTGTAGGATACTTCTCTTGTTGCCTTATTTGTATTTGACTTTATTAAATGTATTTATATTATCATTTGGTGCAGCCGGGCCGGAGCAGGAGGGGATAAAAAGAGAGAAATTATTATGTTGCTGGTAAATAATATGATTGTAGTAGTAGGCTAAAGTTAAATTATTTAGTATGCACTAATTAAAGGGGCAGAGCTTTAAGAGACATTTTAGCTTTTATATTTTATAAGATATATTTTTTGTAAGAACCACAATTAATAAATATATTTCAGTGAATAACTTATTGTTCAAATCTGTATATAAATATGTACATAAAGTGTTGTAATTATATTGTAAAATGGATGGATGAATGGATGGATGGACGTTTAAAACAAAACTGTTATTAATTAGTAAGTATACATTTTTTGAGCCTTTTTAGAGAAAATCATATCATTGTAGAAAATTATGCAAATTACTCAATGATGTCATGGTGACCACGCCCATAGCCACGACCCCACCGCCACAGGTATCTTGGCAGTTTATGGGAAACACTGCCTTGTCTTCATCTTTAACTGCTTTTATCTTTTTATTCTTTAAAACTGGATAGTTCCAAGACTTTTGTACAGCATTCATCTTTTTAACAACTCCCCATATAGTCTTTGTACCGGCACTTTCACAAAACTTCTACAAAAACAAATTTTTACATTTTCTTATTATTTTCCTTACTTTCGCCTGTTTTTTTATTTTCAATATACGGTAGTTGTTGAAATTCACACAGTTCTTGAATTAAAAAAAACATTGTTTCTGGTTTTTACTGCAGCTGAGCATTCTTCTGTCCAACAAGGAACTAATTTATTCCTCTTACTTTTAGACCTCTCTGGAATAGAGCTTTTTATAAGCTTCCACAATAACTGTAGTTACTCTTTTCTCCGTCTGATTTTCATGTACTTTTTTTGCTGCCTCTGCATATTCCCCCCCCCAAGTTTTAATGTTTTGAATTTCAGTAGTCTTTATCCTGTCTTCACAAACTCTGTGGCCAATACTGTGTGACCCACCACAATATACAGACACACCAGCTCCACACTTGCCTTCTTCATGGTAAATAGTCATGAAAATAAAGAAAACACATTGAATGAGAAGGTGTGTCCAAACTATTGGCCTGTACCATATGAAATGAAAACTATACATATAAACATTTGTTATCACAGATTAAACCCCAGGTCCTCACCTTGTTTTACATCTCCTGCTTTTATAACTATCTTAGTGATTTTTTACAACATAAAAAAAATAAAGATTCACCAGGGTCAATTTGCTAAGTTGCCAGCCTTTTATTAAAGGGAAGGGTGCACATAATTTTTCAGAGCATATCGTGTTGTGATTGTGTTTTAGAACTAAACAACAGTTTGAGTGTTCAAAGCGTAATACAGGAGTTTGTTTTCACGTCAAAAACTTCAAACCAGCAGTCGTACAATTGTAAAAATCACAGTGGTGTGCATATTTTATCCAATTTTGACAAAACACACATGCATATGTCCTATCAATTAAACCAATATATGATTAAAAGAGTTGTCAGTCGACACAAAACGAATAGATTAGAGAAGACGTATTAAGTGCTCTTTATAATGACGTGGAAGGGGGAAAAAAGACTAGATAGTAAAAGTAGACTTCAGACACTAAAATACCGATCTCCAAACTTGGTTAAAATACTTTGGACAGAAGAAAAATGCATAGCAGAATCACAACCATGTTCAGCGTCAAAAATATAAATAATAAAAACACTTGTTCAGTTAAATTGTACTAAGTGAATCACAAGGCACTGTCAACTGGCCAGTAACCATGGTTACAGTGACAATGGCGCCGTAATGTTGTAACGATACCTTTGGCTCTAGTGTTCATGAAGTTGCAAGGAAGGTGCAGGAATACGCCACATTTCTAAGGCGGGCTAGTAATGACGTGAGTTTTGATTTAGATGAAGCAAGCTAGTATAATCACTTCAATCAGGGGCGTCCAAACTTTTCTATCAAGGGAAAATAAAGGATGAAGAAGAAGTGCTACACCGTTAAATATCATTATTCTAATTGCTTTGGTGTTAATTCTATGTTTTGAATGTGCCACAGGCTAATAGAAACACACGTGTGGGCTGCAAAAGATCGGAAGACAACATAATCTAATTTGCATAAATACGGATGCTGTAGGAGAGTGAGCAAAAAACATGAAAAGCAAAACAAGTATGCTTAGAAACACAAATTACATTTAAAAAGGGGGTCTGATGAATACTCACTAAACATAGTGTCAAAGTTGTTTGCTTATTCTCTGGCAGACCAGGTGTGTATGACTTGTGTTAAGAAGCTCAGTGACAATGCATACCACTACCTGCTGTACAGAATTGTAATGACAAGCTGCACGTATGGACAGTCTCATTATAATGTGTTTAGGAGAGGAGAACAAGTAATGAAAGTCTGGGAAACACTGTTAGTGATCTGAATAAAACATTCCCATCTTAGCTTTGTGTTACAGGTGACAGAGCAAATTATTTTAAATACCTAACAGTATTTCTGACATTATGTCCAAGGTCACTAAAAAAAAGGAGCTACGACCTGAAAATTGCAGCTGTTCCGCTCTTTTGACACCCCTGCTGTAAATGAATCATTCATTGAAAACACAAGTAAATGTAGCATAATTCATAGCATTTGTATTAATAAAAAGCCTGCATAAGTCAGGTGTGCTGCTAACACAACTACCATTGACAGAAATGCCACTCCAAGTTAAACTTCTTAGTGGCGGTGTATACAGTACAAACACTGTATTTGCCGAGGCAGCATGCAGGTATGTGACTACAGCACCTGATATACACTAAATAAAAATCTACTGTCCAGCTGCCACAGTATGGCCTTACTGTTTGATCTTTTTGTTCACATCACGACAATTACATCAATGCTAAAGTGTAAATACCCTGAGGTGGATACGTTATTATTATCCCTATTTTTCCAGAAACAAACTAATTATTTTCCTAATATTATTGTAGCGCTACACCTATATGCAGTGTTAGCAGAGACAAGTGCAACAATAAAGAGCTCTTATAGCTTGTCATTGGAATGTATTCAATTTACAGGGCCAGCAAATAAAATATATAGATTTAAATCATGTAATAAAGTACTTCAAAATGCCAGTGCATTGCTTTAAAATGTCTTAATAAACCAATCGCTTTAGAGCTCAACAACAAATTAAAAGGCATCAGTCACTTCTCGAGAGTTGGCTTCACAACCCAGAGAAGTATTACTAGACTTTTTTCCACACATAAAATATACACAATTTTTTAAATCACTTCCTTATTCATCTTCTCTTACAGTTATTTGGCACATCATTCTAAAAATGTTAAATATAATTGATGCAAATGCGCCAATATCGGGTTGATATGCATGAACCACACAGCATAGTGCACTAATGTGGCTCTAACAAGGACAAAAGACAGTGAGAAATGCATTTGATGTGACAAATAAGAACACACACTGCGTCTTCATGTGAACATCAGGAAGTAGGCAATGCGCCTGGCGACCCTCAACACATTGGTTTGGCTTATTGCAGACTAATACCTGTGAAGACCAAAAAAATAGATGTTAAATACGTTACAACTATTTTAATTCACCATTCATTCGACAAGTGTGAGGTACAGCTTGAGAAAAAATAAACAAATCTGAATTAAGATAGCTTCAGTTTAAATGTAAATTATTATTTTCTTCGTTGTATACCTTACCAGTCAAAGGTTTGGATACACGTTCTCCTTCAATAACATGGGAAAGTGTGTCCAAACTTCTAACTGGTACTGCTTTCAATCTCAGCTATTACCCTGCAGTACTTTCCAGTACCACTAGGGATTCCGGTACCTCCCTTTGACTATTTACCTGTAGTAGTTGGGTTTAAAAGGACCGTTCTTATTAAGGCCCAAATATTTCGCCTGCTCATCTGAGAGCTCCGTCAGGTGAGCATCAAAGGTTGCCAGATGTAGGCTGGCCACGTATTCATCTAGATTTGGAAAGAACGTTAGAATTACTGTACATAATCAATCATAAATCAAAGCATTTGTAATATTTGTACCCATCTTCTTGGGCAGTAGGTAAACATCCTGCTTGTATCGTCCCTCTGGAGCGTTGTACAACTCAATCATAGCCAGGGCCTCAAAATGTGCATGAGATGATGAAAAAAGTGAGTACACATGTTTAATATTATATTATGGCTTTTGATGGAACAGCACTGAAGAAATTACACTTTCTTGTGTAACATAGGACTCGTTTGTGTCTAAGTCCCAGCCTGTCAGTGGTTACCTGAGTGGTGGCTGTGATGGACAAGACAAAGGTAGGAACAGTGGAGCAGCTGAGGTTAAGGAGACGTCCCTGAAAAGCAAGACAATAAAAAAAACATGAGCATGTTTTCCACAAGTTAGTCTTGCATGCTTGCTAAATAAGAATGTGTGTATTCACCTCCGCCAGCAGGATGACTCTCTTGCCATCAGGCCAAATGACATGATCCACTTGAGAGCGCACTCTCTCCCAAGTCAGCTCGGGCGTGCGAAGGCTTGCCTGTAGTATGTTTGATATTCATATTTTGTCATTTGATACAGCTGATGATAATCAAAATATTGTAACGTAATATCGCAAAATAATATTTCCAGGTCCCCTATTATGAAAAAGTGGATTTTTAAATAATGCTTCAACAGTAACATTAGTCCCTAAAGCTTGTTTATAAGCATCAAACAATCATCTCCCTCACTTGTTTGTTCCTCTTTTGAGAAAAGAGGCACTGAAATGCTCGCTTTAAAAATTCTGTTTTCATGACATCATGAAAGAAAAAAAAAATTCCTAATGGACATGATTCCACCTCTGACACGCCACTAGCGAGATGAGCCTGTCTAGTGAATACGCCCACTAATTTCATAAAGGAAAGCTTTGTAAAAACACATTTAAAAACAGGCTTCTCTACACATCATAAAATACAGCCTGGAACTCAGCCAGCTATCTGTCAGTCAGCGACAGAGTTGGAAGCTGTAAGTTTGATTATTTCATTTTTCTTCACCAATAGACTAAGTTAGCATGATGTCAATGTTAAAATGTTAGCGTGTAGCTCACATCGCTATGCTAGTGTCGCTAACGTTCACGTCGTCCTGTCCCACTCCTTTAAGTTACGTTGTTGTGTTATGGGGCGGTATAGCTCGGTTGGTAGAGTGGCCGTGCCAGCAACTTGAGGGTTCCAGGTTCAATCCCCGCTTCCGTCATCCAAGTCACTGCCATTGTGTCCTTGTGCAAGACACTTTATCCACCTGCTCCCAGTGCCACCCACACTGGTTTAAATGTAACTTAGATATTGGGTTTCACTATGTAAAGCGCTTTGAGTCACTAGAGAAAAAGTGCTATATAAATAGAATTCACTTCACACTTCATTTATGTACTGAATGCCGTTTATAAGGTTGGATAAGCACAAAGTTAGAGTGTGCTTATTGGAGCAAACACAGCTTATTAGCATTAATGATACAAATGCACAGAACGGCGTGTTGTCATTTGGGTTTACAAAAAGCACTTTTAAACTGTGTACTTTTTAAGGCTAGATTTTGGGCAACGCACTTCAAATACATTATGGTGGGACCTCTATAACGTATTTAAAATTATTGAATTTCAAATCAATTAGTATCATTTATATACCCCTAAATGCTCCGTAGATAATTAGGTACTTACCACATCAATCTCCGTGTTGGAGTGGCCCATGTTGCACACAATGGAGCCGTTTTTCATGCGGTCCAGCTGGTCTCTGGTCACCACATTCTTGTTTCCTGCAGACAAGGAGCAGCATCCGTAAGCACCACACAATCATTCTAAGGCGAGGGGATTTACCAGTGCATGTGATGATGATGTCAACCTGGCGAATGACCTCGTTCAACTTGACCACCCTGAAGCCATCCATGCTGTTCAGAAGAAGCCGCAATCAGCACAGTGACAACTGCGGGTGTATTGCGGTTATGTTTTATTATTAATATGTTATTTTACGCTTCGCTCACCAAGCTTGTAGGGCACAAATGGGGTCAATCTCAGTAATGTAGACGATGGCTCCAAGAGCTTTCAATGCGGCACAACAACCTTTCCCAACCTGCAAAAGACAAAACACTGTACTGTAAAAGTAAAGACCTCTTGTCTGAAGGCACATTGAACAACATGCTTAAGAATCGTCAAACTATAATTTAGCATTGAGGTCTGACAAGTGTTTTTGCCGTTCCATTGACTGAAGGAAATATTGTGTAAGCAAAGTCCCACAGGTAGTATCTCACCTCACCATAGCCGCACACAACCACCTGTTTGCCTCCAAACATGACATCTGTGGTTCTCTTCAAGCTAAAAACAATGGAGTATAGTAGTTAGCACATGTGCTGCTACTGTACCTTCCAATGAGCCTTGTAGGACTCGCTATACCACACCAACAATTATAAGCCTGCAGAGTCATTAGCTGCAACAATTACGTTTTCTTTTTTTGAGTATTAGGGCCAAAGTGAAAACTAGCTTAAGATGTATTTTTTCCTCATATTAATAAAACATTATTCTTGTAAAAAAAAGGTTTTATTTTACAATATTACAATTGTATTCCCAAATAAAAATATTTTTTCTGTAATACTACAATTTTATTCCAATTACATCACTTTTCTTTCTAGTAATATTACGACTTCACTGCCATAAAAACAATTTTCACCAGCGTAATATTACAACTTTACGCTCATATTTATTTTTGCACTTGTAATTTAAGGATTCTAGACACAATGATATTCACTTCCAATATGATACAGATATTGGTCCGTTACGATATGAGCATAAATCTTACATGTTTTATTTTTTTATAGTGTGGAATGTTAGAAAAGGTTTAATCAAGTGAAATTAGTCAAACAAAACAAATCGGCATGAATTTATTATTTACTGTCTGTAATGAACTTATGTTATTTATGATTTGGAGTGGAGGGGTAATTGTTTTTTTGAAGACACCTAATTGCCACAATAATTTGTGAAGTTAAGTTCATGACGCAGTAAGTTGAATGATACGAACACATTTTTTACTGGATACTTTCTTATCTGCTTCTATCCTGGAGACGTTGTATGTGTACGTAACATGAAGGTATAATTTTTTGATACTTGTTTATATGGACAAATGTGCTGTTTTAGACTGCAATATTGTTCAATTAAGGACGCTTATTACGTACTGTATGTTTAGCTTGTGTGCTATTGTGTACCTTGTGTTTACCTTGGGTAAATGACTTGACTAAAATAGAAGAAAAGAACAATGTGTGCTTATTGGAAGACATTTAGATGTTAGATGTTAACTGGCTATCTAGCTTTGCACAAGTAAAAACGTTTCAGGACTGCTGTTTTCGGAGCACTTATATCGGAGATTTTAGATGCAATCCAATATAACCTATTTGTTTTATGATGATATCGGATCAATACGCGTGACCAATATTGTATCGGGACACCACTTATCATTTTTGTATATAAAATAATTATAATGAAAATGTTTTGCACTGGTAATATTACTAAAGCTACTAGTTTTCAATGCAATATTAAAAGGGGCCTATTATGCAAAACCAACTTTTCCTACTATTTGGTACCTGATTTGGTGTAATTGTGATCCCCATAAGTCTCAAAAATGTGAAATTAAGCCATGGAGTTATGACGAAGATATTTGTAAAACAATCTTGTCTTCTTTCAAACGAGCCGTTTGGAATTTGTTTTAGTTACGTTAGCAATATCTCCATATATGGTAGAGGTTTTTAAGAGCTTTGCGCTAGTCCACCATTTCTATCGAGTTGTAGTCCGACATTGTTGTCAATACGTTCCTTATATTCCTCCATCTTCTTGTTGTAGGGCAAACTGGCTCGTAGATACACATGCATGCTAAAATTCTCCGCTGTTGCCATTTCTAATACAAAGTAGTGCATAGTTCTAACTTAAATCTGTCAGTAGACTCCATAGGAAAGCAATAAAAACTGGCTGACGGGGAGAAGACACAGTCAAAAAAGACTTGGCCTGAAGGGACGTTAATAAGACCACCCACAAAACAGCGCATTCTGAAGAGATGGTAATAAAGCGGCTTAAGGATGGTCTGTAAACATAATTATAATCTATAAACATTTTGACCAAAGCACCACCTTTACATGTTATGTAGACCAGAAGAAAATGTTTTAAATGTAGAAAAAAAGATTAAGTTTTTTCTACAAGTTCTAATTCTTATAAAATGAAGGTTTTTAAATGCAATACTGTGATTTATTTTTTTTAATTCTTGCAATAATGTGACTTCAGACTTCAGTTTGAGATTCCTCTTGTGACATATTTACATCTCTATCTTTGTCAACTACTATTATTACAACCTAATTATAATTGTTCCAGCAGTCGTATTACATTTGGTTTTATGTTACAGTTTTTCTTTTCAGTATGGCGCTACTCCTCCTATATATTTTATTTTTCAGTAAATGATTTGGAAAACAATTTGAAACCTAGGCAGAGGTCTGCTCTCTACTGCGAGCCATCTAAATTTATGATGGAACACTTGCCACAAGACAACAGTCTTGCTGGCAGATTATTAATCAGAGGGAAGTAATAAATTGCAGCGCGGACTGGGAGTAAGACAGGTGAAATTGCTTACCCATTCCAGAGCTGTGCGCATGTTGTTAGAGAGTACTAAACTATTCATTGGCAGCCTTGGTGAAAATTAACAGAGCTATTACAGTTTGCATTGCTGACATATCACAGGCTTTAACTATCTCTATTTGTAGAGCTGCTAAACAAACAAAATGTACAAATGTTTGGACATTACACTCTGGATTGGCCGACGGACTTACTTACCCGTCCAAGATGGACTCTCTGCAGCAGTAAAGGTTATCAAACTTTTGCTTTGTGACAGAATCGTTTACATTCATGGCTGGCACACACAGTTTGCCAGCCTTGGAGAGCTGGTACAACCTGCAAAGATACTGTTGTCACTTCACATTGTACCTGCGTATTTATTGCAGCCCAAAGATAACCTGTGAACCCCAGTGACGCTCTCTTCTACGATGCCTCGGATCTTCTTGAATACATTTGGGTATTTCTTGTACATCCAGTGCGTCAGGTCACCTCCGTCATCCAGGATCTAACAGGCAGAGGGAGATCATATTCATTAGTCAGTTCAAACAGCTCGTTTCTAGACTGCATGGCAGTTATTTCTAGCATACCATGTTAGGCTGCCATCCTTCATTGTTGACACAGCGGTCAATACACCACCAGAAGTCGTCCTCAGACTCGCCCTTCCAGGCAAACACAGCCACGCCTGAAACGTATTATACAGGTGATATTTACAATGTCCTATTAGCAGCTCCCTGACTGGATGAAATTTAGAGAGGTTTGCGCATACTAAAACACATGCAAACTTGACAGCACATGCAAAGCTGATTTAGTGAAATTGTGCGCAGAGAATAGCGTCTCTTTAGTGAGCAGAATAAGGAGCCCAATCCATTTAGCGTTTCTGTCTTCATGAATATGCAGAGTATATGCTGATTATTAGAACGGCCACAATACCAAGAGGAGGATATGCAAAGATAATCATTCAGCACACGCAATTTTTCAAGGCTGATCACTGTTCTGCGGGCGCTATTTTGTGTCTTTATTTAGCATGTCTGAAAAGTGTGTGCTGCAAAAACAGGTGATGGACAAGGAGTCATCCGTCCTATGCGTGTGTCAACATATTTAGACTGTCACACAAACCCCGTTTCCATATGAGTTGGGAAATTGTGTTAGATTTAAATATAAACGGAATACAATGATTTGCAAATCCTTTTCAACCCATATTCAATTGAATGCACTACAAAGACAAGATATTTGATGTTCAAACTCATAAACTTTTTTTTTTTTTTGCAAATAATAATTAACTTAGAATTTCATGGCTGCAACACGTGCCAAAGTAGTTGGGAAAGGGCATGTTCACCACTGTGTTACATCACCTTTTCTTTTAGCAACACTCAATAAACGATTGGGAACTCAGGAAACTAATTGTTGAAGCTTTGAAAGTGGAATTCTTTCCCATTCTTGTTTTATGTAGAGCTTCAGTCGTTCAACAGTCCGGGGTCTCCGCTGTCGTATTTTACGCTTCATAATGCGCCACACATTTTCGATGGGAGACAGGTCTGGACTGCAGGCGGGCCAGGAAAGTACCCGCACTCTTTTTTTACGAAGCCACGCTGTTGTAACACGTGCTGAATGTGGCTTGGCATTGTCTTGCTGAAATAAGCAGGGGCGTCCATGAAAAAGACGGCGCTTAGATGGCAGCATATGTTGTTCCAAAACCTGTATGTACCTTTCAGCATTAATGGTGCCTTCACATATGTGTAAGTTACCCATGCCTTGGGCACTAATGCACCCCCATACCATCACAGATGCTGGCTTTTGAACTTTGCGTCGATAACAGTCTGGATGGTTCGCTTCCCCTTTGGTCATGATGACACGATTACCAGTGTTGGGTTAGTTACTGAAAACCAGTAACTAGTTACAGTTACTAGTTACTTTATTTTAAAAGTAACTCAGTTACTAACTCAGTTACTTACACCAAAAAGTAATGCGTTACTGTGAAAAGTAACTATTTAGTTACTTCTACTTTTTTTTTTTTTTTAAAGCTCCCATTAATGCCCTTTTAGCCTTCATTTCAGTACTGCAGCACTGGAGATTAATACAATGTGTTGATCAACTTGACATGCATTTGCATCACTGAACTCTGCTAAGCAATGTGGTCTACATACAACACACAAAGACAAAGATATGTTTCAAAGGGCCAATTTATTTCAGGCCAGAACAAATTGACAAAATTATTTTAAATAGCTGCAACATAACATACATAAGTAACAAACAGCATAATAACAACATAGCTGTAAACCTGGCTTCACCTAAGGAAGGCACACGTGACATACACAAAGCTTTAACCAGGCAGATTTTTTAATTGTTGTTTTGGGCAGTAGACGGGATCTTTGATCCAAGACACAACTTACATTTAACTAAAATGTTCTTTTCTTTGTGCTCAACAAAAGAAAAGAAGTGAGAATATCTCATACTTGCCAACCCTCCCGATTTTCAGTGCCTCTCCCCGGGACAACCATTCTCCCAAATTTCTCCCGATTTCCAGCCGGACTTAAGGCACGCCCTCCAGGTCCGTGCGAACCTGAGTGAGGACAGCCTGTCGTCACGTCCGCTTGGCCAACCAAAAAGTAACCACAGAACACTATACGGTATAGTGTTCTGTGGTTACTTTTTGGTTGGCCAACGGTTTACATTGTATTGCGCATTGGCATCAAATTCTAAAGTTAATGATTATTTAAAAAAAACAAAACGTTTATCAGTTTGAACATCAAATATGTTGTCTTTGTAGCATATTCAACTGAATATGGGTTGAAAATTATTTGCAAATCATTGTATTCCGTTTATATTTACAACTTACACAATTTCCCAACTCATATGGAAATGGGGTTTGTAAATAAAAGTGTTTGGACATATTGTCTGTTCAGCAATATAATTTTATAGCTAATGGTGACTTAAAGGGGAACTGCATCTTTTTTGGAATTTTGCCTATCATTCACAATTCTAATCAGAGACAAGCACACGTTTTTCATGCATTCTAACTCGTAAATAAACGCTCACAAGTCAGCAAACAACTGAGCTAATGGAATTATCTCTATTCCGACTATAAAGCGCTCTAAAAAACATCCAAAAACCTCCATCAACATTTATAAACATGCTGCAAGTATATGTGTAATGTAGTAACAGGCACATTCATAGAGCATAATAACATGAATGTGTAGGGCACATAATGCCAAAATAATACACAAAAACCTCATTTAAATAGGGTGGTCTGAACCACTTTTCAACTGTACACACAATGTAAAGAGATCAAAGGCAACATGCCCACTAATAGTACAAGCAATTTTACAGTATACTCTTGCTTTTTATGCAGGAAGAGTGCAGTGTAGCTGAAATATTTACAGGACATTGCAATTATGTAACTGACAGAATAACAACAATGGAAAGGGCTATGGGCCGTCTATTAGTTGTTTTTTTAAATGGTGCACTACAGCAGCAACTTACTAAATAGCAGACAACCCCCTACAACTCAGTTCCATGTAATTTACACTGCTTGCTCTTCTTTCAGCTATTAAAATGCCAGACCACTGGAATGACCTACAGTTAAATAAATGGCATACTTTCACCATCCCATAGCAAAGTGATGGTGCTTCTTTCAAGTTTAATGCATAATGTCTGTCATTAACATTTTCAAAGAAGAAACTTGCCAGCATGTTAGGTAAATGTGTTTTGTCTTGGTTAGTGTTTATACCGATCTCTGACAGGGCAGCAGCTACTTCATTCTGCGTGGAGTAGATGTTGCAAGCAGTCCAGCGGCACTGTGCACCAAGAGCCACCAGAGTCTCAATCAGCACCTACAAACGCAGATAAGATAAAGCCATTGACTGAAAAAACAAAAAAAGAACAGGTTTTTTCTAATTTGTTTATTATTTGATAATTTTAGTAACACAAAAGGCTCAACAAGATGGACGAAATATCTGACGGAATGTCAACACAACACTTAGAGGGCACCCACACTAGGCACTCTGTGCCCTGCTTGGATTAACTTGATACCCAAAGTCTGAAAAAGACATGTCTTATATTTTGGGTTTAGCGATTTATACATGCAAACAGGGTTTTTGGTCCTATCACCAACAAGCGTGTGTGTATCCTAAGGATTGAACCAGGGACAGGGCGGGTCACAATGATCGAACGCAAGCGGCCTCTAAGCATCTAGTTTACCGTGACATACAGCAGCTTTAACTGGTCACTTGATAGTAAGTATAACAACACTTTGGACTTGATGAGTTGATTGTTTTGTATGAAAAACCGATCTCAAAAAGAGGGTCTGTCTTGAATTTAGTGTTATTTTATATTCTAGAATCACTCTAATGGCCACTCTAATATAAAATAATTCACAAAGTCAAAGCGACGGAACACTTGCTTTGTGTAATACATGGGAATGCTACTTCCACTAGGTTTTACAAACAGAACCAATCTAAAAGCAAAATGTTGTTTAATAAAGTGACTGCTCACAAATCCTTTAGAGCAGTGTGAGTGTGGATGAGTGGAATCTAGGGCTGCAACAACTAATCGATTAAAATCGATTATAAAAATAGTTGGCGATAAATTTAGTCATCGATTCGTTGGATCTATGCTATGCGCATGCGCATAAGCTACTTTTATTTTTTTATAAACCTTTATTTATAAACTGCAACATTTACAAACAGCTGAGAAACAATAATCAAAATAAGTATGGTGCCATTATGCTGGGTTTTTTTCAATAAAATACAGGAAAGTAGAGAAATGTAGTTTGTCCCTTTTATCCGATTATTAATCGATTAATCAAAGTAATAATCGACAGATTAATCGATTATCAAATTAGTTGTTAGTTGCAGCCCTAGTGGAATCATAGATTTAACTAAATATGCCAGCACGCTGTAGCAGCCAATGTGGCGGCCATCTTGCCACTTTCCCTATCAATGAAATACAATACAATGAGTTGTATATTGTAAATATATCACAACTTGTTTATTGCTCAGTCGATTTTAAAGTGGTTTACTTTATTGACAATGTACAAACTTGTGCTTGTAACACACATTTTGTGTACCTATTAAAGATTATTGCCTGTGTTCTTGATTCAACCATACGGTATATTTTGCAACTGCTTACAGCACAATGTCCCTGCATTTCTGTTGTCTTTGTTTCCGTGCCTTCCACAACGATGGAATACCTACAGCTAAAAAGTGTGTTACGTATCTATTGGTATTAATGGCTACATTGTCCATTTCATATTTTTTTGTCAAATCCAATCTTTTTATGGAGTCGTTCACATTGCAAAAAATGGGATGTCTAATGTGAACACAATCTGACCTGCATGCAGATATGACTGATGTCACACGTGCTGCAGGGTTTACGCAAGTAAACATAAATACAATTCTAATAGGTCTTAGCCCTAGCACATCTGTGGCAAATTCAAAGAATTTTGTGCAATCAAAGTCAAAAAAATGTTTACCGAATTATTGCGCGTAGAAGATTAAGACAGAACCCCATCCATCCATTTTCTACCGCTTATTCCCTTCGGGGTCGCTGGAGCCTATCTCAGCTGCAATCGGGCGGAAGGCGGAGTACACCCTGGACAAGTCACCTCCTCATCACAGGGCCAACACAGATAGACAGACAACATTCACACTCCCATTCACACACTAGGGCCAATTTAGTGTTGCCAATCAACCTATCCCCAGGTGCATGTCTTTGGAGGTGGGAGGAAGCCGAAGTACCTGGAGGGAACCTACGCAGTCATGGGGAGAACATGCAAACTCCACACAGAAAGATCCCGAGCCCTGTAGTCCTGGGATTGAACCCAGGACTACTCAGGACCTTCGTAAGAAGGAACCATATGAAAGTATTATTGTGGTAAAACTATTTGTAAACGTGTATCTCAATCTGTGCGCGTGTAATCCAATTTGCGTGCGTGTGTACCAATTTGTGGGTCTCTATAACAATCCGAGTGTTTATTCAGATCCGCGTACGTGTGTTTTAGATACGCGTACGTCTGTTTTAAGTCGCCTGTCTGTCCCTTATCAGAAAGAACCCTCAATAGGCTGTCTACTTACACGTGACTTTTGCGACACTTCTGCTGTGTAAGATTTGAGTGCGCGCATCCAGATTCCTGAGTGTGCATGCGAGTAGTAAAACCTGTGTGTGCGTATCTCAAGGTGTGCCTACATTTGACTGTCACGCTCAAAGCGTGAAGCTTGGCAACTCTGAGCAAGTGTTCGAGTTTGCTCCATCGTTGACATCATTGCAGAACACCATTAAACACTAGTGGTGAGTATAAGGAAAGGCAAGGGGGAGTTACAGACAAACAACTCTTTTTACACGTTCAAATTGCTGTACAGACAGATCGAAATAACCAATCTATCAATCCACTGTGCCTACATTTAACCAACCACAGAAGACACTACACAATTCAAACCAATCAGAAACAACGTAAGGCGGGTCTTTGCTCCTCTCTTTCACGCACCTAGGCTGTATGTTGTTTCTAAATGGTTTAAATTGCGTAGTGTTTTCCGTGGTTGGTTAAATATAGGCACACCTCAGATATGTACACGCAGATTTTATTACACGCGCGCACTTCTAAATTCGTGCGCACAAGTTGTATTACACACTCATGAATCTAGATGCGCTTGCTCAAATCGTACAGGCAGAAGTGTCACAAAAGTCACGTGTAATAAAGACGGACAATAGAGGGTCCCTGCTTCTTGCAGATCAAAGATATGCACACGCAGATTGTATTACATGCATGCACTTCCGAATGCACGCACAAATTGTATTACACTCTCACAAATCTGGATGTGCACACTCAAATCTTACACGGCAGAAGTGTGGCAAAAGTCACGTCTAAGTAAGTAGACAGCCTATTGAGGGTTATTTCTGATTAGGGACAGAGAGACAACTTAAAACACACGCACGAAGTTCTAAAAAGACACGTACGCAGATCTGAATACACACACTCGAATTGATATACAGACACACATATTAGTATACACGCACGCAAATTGGATTACACGCACATAGATTCAGATACATGTTTGCAAATAATTTTGCTACAATAGAAGAGGGCAAGAATTTTGGCTCTCGAAGTTTGCGGGACATTTGCTTCGATGCCTGCTCCGAAGAGACTCGTCGCTTTATGATCATGTATTGGTGAGAAGAACGCGACCCAATCGTTCAGACTGCAGTCAAATCAGATAGATATCTAATTTACATCCACATACGAAAGAGGCCCGAGTCGGATTTGAAAAATTCTGAATTGTACTGTTCTGATTGACATGAAAAAATTTGATACAGGTCACATGTGAGCAAAAAAATCAGAATTGACCTGCAATGTGAACAACGGGTACAACGGGCACTGCAAGTGTGTCCTGAGGAACAGGAATACTACAATACAATACAAAATACTAGGGCTGCGAATCTTTGGGTGTCCCACGATTCGATTCAATATCGATTCTTGGGTCACGATTCGATTATAAATCGATTTTTTCCGATTCTCGATTCAAAAACAATATTTTTCCGATTCAAAACAATTCTCTATTCATTCAATACATAGGATTTCAGCAGGATCTACCCCAGTCTGCTGACATGCAAGCAGAGGAGTAGATTTTTGTAAAAAGCTTTTAAAATTGTAAAGGACAATGTTTTATCAACTGATTGCAAAAATGTAAATTTGTTTTAACTATTAAATGAACCAAAAATATGACTTATTTTATCTTTGTGAAAATATTGGACACAGTGTGTTGTCAAGTTTATGAGATGTGATGCAAGTGTAAGCCACTGTGACACTGTTGTTCATTTTTATTTTTATTTTTTTATAAATGTCAAATGATAATGTCAATAAGGGACTTTTAATCACTGCTATGTTGAAATTGTTACTAATATTGATACTGTTGTTGATAATATTCATTTTTGTTTCACTATTTTTGGATTGTTCTGTGTCGTGTTTGTGTCTCCCCTCAATTGCTCTGTTTATTGCTGTTCTGAGTGTTGCTGGGTCGGGTTTGGTTTTGGAATTGGATTGCATTGTTATGGTATTGCTGTGTATTGTTTTGTTGGATTGATTAATAAATAAAAAATAAATAAAAATAGAAATAAATAAATAAAAGAAAATCGATTTTTGAAAAATGAGAATCGATACTGAATCGTACAACGTGAGAATGGCGATTTGAATTCGAATCGATTTTTTCCCACACCCCTACAAAATACTATATCTACGTTTAAGCTTGAAGACAGAAATATCTTACAGCAGTCTGTGCAGTGATGTGTGTGCAGCCCACTATTTTGGCACCTGCCAACGGTTTCTCACTCTGTGCTCTCTTCCTGAGAGCGAGCAGTGCTGACATGTCTGAGAACATAACGTTAGGAGCGATTAGTGGGAGAGAGAAAGAACAATGTCAAAGATGTCAAAGCAAAAACACACACTTGTGTAAGAAACAGGTGGAATGGAAGGCATTGCCACTCACTGGATACCGCATTAAGCACATCTGCACAATGCAACAAAGAAAAGCTATACATTACATGATATTCAATGTGCAGCTGTGCCTGATGTAGAGTCAAGTGAGTTTTGTGTCCTCTGTGCGTCTTACCTTGTTCTGCTATCTCAATCTCACGCCTGCCAAACTCTGCTTGCTTAATGTTCTTGACACAGAAGTCACCGCTGCCCTTGGAGTTGACCTGTGTTTTGTCCCGCGGGGAGGTCTCGTCGTCTGAGCTGTCGGTGTAGGATGCGGCTGAGAGGTAGAACAAAAAGTTCAAAAGGTAATATAAACAAGTCTGAGACTAAAATTAGACGATAAAAAGACTGACGCTGCTTTTTACCGGAGCTGTAGCTGTCTGTAGACGACTGAGAAATGGAGCGGGACAGCGAACGGCGGCCTGCTTTGGTGGGAAACCTGCTGAACTCCTGCTTGTCCTCCACAAACTGGATTTGCTGATAAAAAATAAGACATATTTAGGTAACGGCATAAGTTCCATGCATCTGTGATTTCAAAGTCCCTCCACTGAGAGTATCCGTGTTTTTCATACATTTAGTGCCTGTGGTCAAGGCTCATATCGTTCAGTTTCGCTCCCACACCAACGGCACAACATCATTTTTACTTCATAAAATAGATTTACTGGTAGTAAGTAAGATACCAAAAGTTCGGAAATTGACACCTAGCCCATTTTGTGTAATCGGTGTTGAAAGCCGGTACTATTTTTCAGTGAGGCGCAGTGATATCTAGTGGGGAGTGGCGCGGTTTTGGTCACATGGACCAATCAGGTAGCAGCTTTATTCTAACAACATACCTGCTATGGCGACGACAACATCCGAGAGTGAAGAGGAACGAAAGACCTCAAAAGTTAGAAAAAAAGTGCGTAAAGAGGAAAATAAAAGATGCTATATGCATCTTTCATCTGTGAACAATGAGGACGTCCAGCACTTCACTCGGACACGGTGGGACACATACAGAAACTATTTAAAACAGTGGCTTTGTCTGCAAGACCAGAACAAGCATCTGGCAGAAATCTATAAACATTGCTCGGATGTAGATTTTGACGCTATTCCTGACGACGCTGGGTTTCACGCAACATGCTACCGACGTTTTACAGATAAATCTGCATTGTTTTATGCCGAGAAAAGGACCGCACGGGCGGTGGGAGAACCATCTGCAGCCGCAGGTCAGTCAGCAGGCACGTCTGAAACTCCCCGAAAGAAACTTCGATCTCGTTCAGGTTTGCCCGTTGCTTCTGCCGGCCCCGTCCTGCCAGCCATCTGTATAATTTGTCAAAAAGTGGAAAAGTACACTCGTGTGGGAGGAAAACGCCAGAGGGATCAACTCACACAAGCAGAAACCGTGTCGGCAGGTATGTGACACACACACACACACACACACACACACACACACACACACACACACACACACACACACACACACACACACACACACACACACACACACACACACACACACACACACACACACACACACGTGTGTGAATCTATAGTAATAATGTTACAGTACATAGCGTAGGATTGAAAGAATGTGTTGTTACTTTGTAATAACCAAATGGACCATTTATACACTGTCAGAGTTAAGGGGAGACCTTGGAATTTAAAAGTTTGAGAACCACTGGCCTAGAAAAGGAAGCCCCACCCATCCCCCCATATACCTTCACACCACAGCCCCAATCTCTCTCTCCCCCCCACACACACACACACACACACACACACACACACACACACCCCTGGACTGATTTACACATCACAACCCCCACCCCTCCCCCCGCACACCTTCACACCTCACCCCTCATCCCTGAACTGACTGAACTGTGACCACTACCCACATCCCTGCTGTGACTTCATGTCACCTCCACTGCTGCTACAATAATTGAAGAATGCATAGTGCACTTTATACATCATCATTGTCATATCATCCATTATCATCTTCACTGTGAACTGAATGTGCAATACTGCTTCTGTCTACTCATGCCCACTATAGATCTGTTGTAAGATCCACACTTTAATTTACTTTATCTTATTTCTTTATTTTTGTTTCTTATTTTATTTTATTATATTTATTAGTATTAAACATCCTTAGCATTTACATTTTTAGTAAGTTTATTGTAAGTGTGCAATATAGTTTAAGTTTATTCTTGTTTAATTTTTATATTCTGTGATTCTTTATTTAGCTTAAGTTTATATTTATATTTATATTTTGTGAATTTGCAAGGGGGACCAGCAAAATAAGCTTTTCATTGTGCAGTGTGACTGTCTGTTTATCTGTGCATATGACAATAGATATCTTGAATCTTGGAATGTTTAGCTGGGAGTTCAGCAGCTCACATCACAGAGTCGTAAATCACAGGGTCATAAATACCTCTCCAACCCCCCACTCAAGACACACACACACACACACACTTTTTTACTTGTAAATCTCTGATTTTGCCAATAAAGCTTATTCTAATTATTTTTCTTTTAAAGGCCAGTTGCTGAAGGCAGCTGAGATTAAGAAAGATGCTGCCATTCTTGTCATCAAAAGCCCTGACACTGATGTGGCAGTGATTGCTGTAAGTCTTCAAAGAGCTTTACAGTGTAGCTTGTATTTTTTCACGGGAGTAGGCAACAGAACGAGGATCATAGACGTGGCTAAGGTGGCAGCAGCTCTTGGCAACAGTGTTTGTTCTGCACTCATTGGCATCCATACCTTCACAGGTTGTGACTCGACCAGTGCCTTTCATGGCAAGGGCAAAAGGAAGACATTTTCTCTTGCTTGTCAGAAAGACGAATACCTGACTGCGTTCTCAAATCTGGGCAGCAGTTTTAACCTTGACCAGTCTACGTTCAAAACACTGAGCAAATATGTGTGCCACCTGTATGGACAGGCATCTGCCAAAGACGTGAACGATGCAAGATACAAAGCATTCTGTATGGCATCGTCAGCTTTGCCAGAACTGTCCATTCCCCCAACAAGTGATGCCCTCCACCAACACTGCAAAAGGGCAAACTACCAAGCAGCAGTAATGCGACATTCCCTGACTGGTATGATGTGTGCCCCTTCACCCATTGGCAATGGATGGTACATTGAGGATGGGGAGTTAACAGTAAGATGGATGACTAGAAATCCTGCCCCAGATAGTGTGCTGCAGGTAGTCCACTGTGGTTGCAAGACAAGCAAATGTGAAACAGAAAGATGTTCATGTATGTCTGCAAAAATGTCTTGTACTGATTTATGTCACTGCCAGAACTGTGGAAATGTTTCAAAGGAAACAGAAGAAAGAGGTGCATGGGATGATGACACAGATGAAAGTGATATTGATGAGTAATTACGCACCATGTCACCATGTAAAATTTGCCACTTTTGTTTCTTTATCAAGATGTTTGATTATCGAGATGCCACACTGCCATTTTAACGGTAAAGCTTAAATAATGTCTGTATTACCTTTTTTTTCAAATTTGTTTTGGTCTTTTGTGTGTGTTTGTGTGTGTGTGTGTGTGGGGGGGGGGGTATAAATGACACATGCTGTGAAACAATTTGCTACTTTAATAAATATTTATCATATTTTATACCAATTTGGGCCTTTACTGCATCTATTTTAATCTTGTCCATTTTTGCCTTATTCCAGTTTTGGGGTGCATGGTAATATTTTGCTAGATTTTAAGCCACTTTTGGCCACGGTGTGTTACTTCTTTTGTACCTTTGATTACATAGAAGGTTGTGACATTTTTTTAATGTATGATACATAAGCTTTTAGCTAAATTTAATAAGTGTGTGCTTCATTGTGCTGGGGCAAATCACTTCAGTTGAATCGTTTTTTAAGAAATTTGCTACATTTCATGATCTAAATTCACATATGAGTATACTAAGGCACCAATATTTGTTTCAGATGTTAGGTATATGTATTTATGATATTTGAGAAAGATTTTGTGTTGCCAAAATGAATAAGACATATTTTACAAGCCAAAACTGCAGCACAAGATTTTCGTTTTTTGTGATTTACCTCTATATACATTTCTGGCTTGTGACAAAATTTGGCTAGGTATCATGTTCTGAACTTTTAACCCAAAGTCCAGAAGGGTATTATCTATGCAAAAATGCATTGAACAAGTTGTGCTTAGACGTGGGAGCGAAATTCATTTTCTAGGCACTTTTTCTCATGTCAGCTCACCGTCTAATTCACTTACAGCAGTTGAGGTTACAATTTTATTTGGACTGCCACCAAAAGATCGGGCATTAATTTTGTCTATGTTCTTTTTGGCTTGTCGCTTACAAGTAATTATCTTTAAAACAACCAAGTCACGCCGTCCAACATCTAAAATAAATACACACACTGTTAGAAAAGCCACTATTTTGCATGTTTTGTGTTTCTTATTTTAGTCTTAGTATTTTATCTGTTTAATGGGTAAACTTTTTAAGTTTTAAATATTGGTTTGTACTGTGGCACTTTAAGATTCATTTGAATGAGAAGTGTGTAACAAAGAATCTATTATTATTATAGAATTTTTCTGTTGTGCGTTGTGGCGTCAAACTGTGTTTAGCGGTCTTTGAACGCACCGTAAAAACACCTCCGTCTTATATTGATCCGTGTATAGAACAATCACTGTGAGCTAACAAAAAAACACACACAGCTTGTAGGTTCAATCTGCACAATTGAATATCTTAGTTGTAGAGACTGCAATGTGTTTATATAAATTTAGATTGGGGTATGTTGTTTCTAAATGGCGAAATACGTTAATTTGACTTGTTTTCAGTTAAACATTCAAGCTGTTGCCAGTCCATCTGTGAGCTTATCAAAGTGCATTTATCAATTTTAGTTTTATGATCATTTAAATTTAAAACAGTAATAGTAACTGTTGGGAGTTTTACCGCGGTTACCATTAATACTGTTCATGCCTAGTTGACCTAATCAACAACGTCAATTATTAAAATGCTTCAACAAAGATTTGTTATTTTTGACTAGTCATTTGATACAATTTATTGGTAGACTGTCAAGAATGTTTATGTTTACACTTTTAGGTAAATAATTGCAGCTAAATAACCCTAACAGTACTGGATACAAATACTTTTTGCACTGAATGGTATATTTACAAGACATATTGCACTTAAAGTATGTTATATTTTCACTGTGGTTGTATACTTTGTTTAAAAAGTCAAACCATTCCTTTCTCAGTAAATTATGTTTCTTTTGATACAATGTAATTTACTAGAATAGGTTTTAAAACTGAGTTTAATATCAAGTCGCACAGACAACGTCAAAAAATGTCAATCTATTCGACAAAACGACTAGTGGACTATTAAAACAATCGTTAGTTGCAGCCCTATTACACATAATAGAGTAGACACTGGATTCCTTATTCTCCAACAGGAAATAAGATTCTGAGCAACAAGAGTCTACAATTGACCAAAAACCAATCATTTGGCCATTGAGTGAGATGCCATTTGTGCTCAGAAGGTGAGTCAGATCTTCAATTGTGATTCATACCTGATTTCAAGGACCTGCTACTAAACCCTGGCCGCATACCATCAGATATAACGTAGCAACAAAGAACAATGGGAAGCCGTTTCTCGAGATTTACATGACAAGATGCTGCATAATTCACCTTGCACAAGTTGGCAGAGGTCAATCCAGGGTTTTGTTTCCCCTTCAAAAATAAAATATTTTTTGGCAAAGTTCTTGGAATCCCACATACCTGTTGAGGCACCAGGGCTCACGGCTTACACACTGATGTGTGATTGTTATGTTTAATGCTGGGAGAACTTACTTCAGGTTTTTTGAGCCAGTGTGATTTGGTTCATGCATTGTATACACTTTATTGTACTTTGATATAAAGTTGATTTACAAGGGGAATCGGCATTGTATTCTGCATGTAAAAGTATTAGTGTTCTCTAAAGCATGTGTTTGTGTTTATATCTTTGGCTTCAAAAGTGTCTTATTTGTTGTGGGAAAAATTTGTTTACATTTTTGTCTGACCCTTTACAGTTACTCACGAAAACCAAGATACCTCAGTCAGTACATAATGATTTCACCAAATGTTTAGCACATGCACACGCCTACACAATTATTAGTCTTTTAATCCCACCCACTTCATGTTGTTCAAATGCAGATTTGGTCACAGACGGCACATTTTCATATCACTCAAAAAAAGCTGCCAAATAACCAGAAGGATTACATAATCAGTATTACCGTGACTTGATTTCCATTTTGTTTTTAAGAACAGCATGTCACGTTTGTAATATTTGCACCAAGAAGAGTACAATTCTACCCAATGTGTCTGATTGCAACCATATTCACAATTCACAACCACATTACATTTTCAGGGTATGGAATTGATCGCAGCTGGACTGTTAAGAACAGACAGGACAGCTGCTCTGGTCTTTTGAGCGTGAAATGATGAAGCCTGAAAGCATGAGAGATGAAACGTTTTCTAAAACAACCTAAACGGTCCAGTTACAAACGAGTATACAATGATGGATGAATAAGACTATTGTCTCAGTGCATTACAGATTTTGAAGTACCATTGAGTGAATTGAGATTTTCGAGTACCCATTTAGGTTTTCAAGTGTATGAAGTGTTTTAAGAGCATAAGCGTGTGTGAAAGCTGTGCGTAGTGTTTATAAAGACTTTAAATCCATATATTAGTCACATAAATCATAATAAATAGTGTCCCTATTTGCAGAAATTAATTTACCACATGGGGGGTCTGGAACATAACCCAGTGATAATCGAAAGAACGCTGTAGTATTCTACATTTAATCAGCGACACAATGGAAAGGTGTCCATTTTTAAAAGTAATGAGGATGTGAAAGTATAACTCTAGCACAACACTTCCTGTTGATAGACAGTAAACTGGGCTAAGGTTTGGGCAAAATCTTCCGATTAGACCAACTGAAGGTTACTTTGCTCAGTCTTACTTTGTACACACTAGCTTCGACACAATACAAATATGTCTCACCTTGGAGAGTTCTTCCTGGTTTTTTGATGGCACGGAACAACAAACCCACATGTTGTATCAAATAATAGCAATACAAAATAAATTGTTTAAGACTGTGTTTACAAACTGACACCTGTTCGTTGTTTGACATGTCTGAGCACAAGTCCCTCCTTTTATTCCAACTTTAAAACTGTGCTCAGGGTTTATCTGGCCTAATTTGGCTCAATGTCAATCTAACTGTCTCATTGATGGCCTTGTTCAGCTCACAGGAAACCTTATTTAACCCTTCAGAGATTCTGGGGTTCAATTTTGTTTTATTGTTTAAGCTATGTTGGGGGTGTTGAATACTTTTTGTCTGATTATAATCATGACCAACACATTAAGGAAATGACTAAATCATGAAATAAAAATGGTCAGTATCAGTATCTGCAATAATGACCCTAAAAATACTTATACTTATTAGATTGATGACAGCATTCCCAGTAGAGTATATCCTAACCCGGGGGTCTGCAGCCTGCGGCTCAAGAGCCACATCTTTAGCGCCACCCTAGTGTCTCCCTGAAGAGTTTTCAAAAATGTATGAAAATGGAAAAAGGTGGGGGGAAAATATATTTTTTGTTTTAATATGGTTTCTGTAAGAGGACAAACATGACACAAACCTTCCTAATAATTAGAAATCCCACTGTTTAACTCAATCAATTGGTGAGCACCGTTTTATTCTACTAATTACGGGAGTCCCTAAACTCACCGTAGTTTGTTTACAAGTACAACTATCTACGGCGCTGCCACAGAAAGACATGTTTTATGCCACTCCTTATTTGTCTCATTTTGCCCACCAAACATTTTATGCTGTGCGTGAATACACAAAGGTGAGCTTTGTTGATGTTATTGACTTGTGTGGCGTGCTAATCAGACATATTTGGTCACTGCATGACTGCAAGCTAATCGATGCTAACATGCTATTTGGGTTAGCTGTATTTACGTATTACATCATTATGCCTCGTTTGTAGGTATATTTGAGATAATTTAATGTATTTTACTTATGTCCTCTGTGTATTTAATTCATATTTGCATATCTCATGACACATTATCTGTATGTAATATTGGCTGCATTTCTGATAGTTGTTTGTGTGCCATGCTGTTACATCCATCCATCCATTTTCTAACGCTTGTCCCTTACGGGGTCGCGGGGGGTGCTGCAGCCTATCTCAACTACATTCGGGCGGAAGGCGGGATACACCCTGGACAAGTCGCCACCTAATCGCAGAATGTTCTTCCAGACCACAGCAAACGTTATACAGCTTGCAAAGATTGTAAAAAAAATAGACTAGAAGAACACAGCCTGCGGTTTCCTTTAACTCGGACACACACATCTATACCTTTGGCCGTTCTAAGCCAGTAATTTCCAGGAGTTATCTCACCCTCTGAGAAGCCTCCGTTTTACTACTGTTTTCCAATGTTGTAAAAATTTGTAGAATAAATATTAAATTTCACAACATTTCTGTCAACAAAGATTTGCGTCAGCATGCGACAGTCATTTTGATAGTAGGCTAATACAACTAATATAAACACGTACATCATGTGTTCTCTTCATTATAACACTTATATAAGACTTTTACAGTCATTTTGATAGTGGGCTATTATAACTAATATAGACACTTACTGTACATCATGTGTTGCCTTCATTATAAGACTTATATAAGGCTTTTAATTTTTTGCGTCTCCAGACAAAATGTTTTTTGTATTTTTGGTGCACATTTTGGGTTGCCGACCCCGGTCCTAACCCCTAGTACAAGGCCATTCAACCAAAACTGTTTTGAGGGAGGGGTATTCACCCTTTACTAATATTCTTACTTTGTATATTTCCGAGTAACAGCGTCCTCTGCGGTGAACATCTGATTTGTGTTTATTTTGTCAAATTTACGGAATTTGGGGAAAAAAAACAGGAACACTGTGCTGTTTTCCAGGACCTACTGCGAAAATAGCTAGTTAAAGATTGTCTATATGACAGCGCTTCAGTGTTTTTAGGAATCTGCTACAAAAAATGTTGGTCTCTTTCAAGCGGGACAATGTGGTTCTCTGGGATGGATCTGGCCCGCGGGCTGCCAGTTGAATAACCCTGCCCTAGTAGTCAGGGGATAGATGAATATATGTATTTATCTCGAGAATAAATTCACAGGATTAGTAAAGGCACAGCTGAGCTGTTAGCTTGGTGTTAAATGGTCATTAAACGATTACTGCCCAAAATAGCTGCATGTTACAGCCACTTAGCGTCTTATATACGCTTGTATGCAAACTAGTGTTAACAATTGTAATACATCCACTTCTACTAGTAATACTACCTGCTTGGTGACTACAGTCTTACCTTTTTAACGGGCTTGTGAGTGGGCACGGCGCTGAAGGCGGACGACAGCTCTTCCATGTTCATTTCAGTGTTCTTGCTCACCGTCAAGGCGGAGTATTTCTCCGCGACATTTTCGCTTTCTTTCACCTCTTTGCTCGCCTGCTTTGCCTCCCCGGTGGACTCCGACATGTTGACCGAGACTGTCCGTTCGTTACCGGGCACCCAAAAAAAAAAAGGAGAGTCGATCTTCCGTCGACGTCGCACTTCTGTTGTCTTCTTGTGTGTGCTAGTCAACGTCACAAGCTCGTGTCATCGATGTCCTCGCGCCGCTAGGAAGCTACGCGGAAGCGGGAAATTAAGTCTCAATTGCACTTGTTTGCTAATTATGGACAAAAATAAATCCTTTTGGATTGTTGCTGCGAGTCTAGCTTTGGTATGATGCTGAGTTATCTTGAAGGTGGTAGTGTCGTTCGCCAACTGTCACCTGGCTGGTTGAGATTGTGGGCGGCAACCAAGCTTGGGGGCGTGTCCACAGCGTGTTGCGTTCAGGGTAAAATCGATTCTAGCAAGGTCATTTGGAACTTCTGTTTAGTATGTATTTTGAGGGATGAATCTTCACTTAATCCAGTGTTTTTCAACCTTTTTTGAGTCAAGGCACCTTTTTTGCGTTGAAAAAAATCCGGAGGCACACCACCAGCAGAAATCATTAAAAAACAAAACTCAGTTGACAGTGAAAAGTCGTTGTCGCAATTGTTGGATATGACTTTAAACCATGGGTGTCAAACTCTGGCCCGCGGGCCAAGATTGGCCCGCTGTGTAATTTCACTTGGCCCTTGAGGCAATATCAAATTAACACTAGAGCTGGCCCGCCGATTATATACAGTGGCAGCATACTTGCCAACCCTCCCGGTTTTACCGGGAGACTCCGGGAATTCAGCGCCTCTCCCGATAACCTCCCGAAAGAAATTTTCTCCCGATAAACTCCCGGAATTCAGCCGGAGCTGGAGGCCACGCCCCCTTCAGCTCAATGCGGACCTGAGTGGGGACAGCGGCGACAGTCTGTTTTCACGTCCGCTTTCCCACAATATAAACAGCGTGCCTGCCCAATCATGTTATAACTGTAGAATGATCGAGGGCGAGTTCTTGGTTTCTTATGTGGGTTTATTGTTAGGCAGTTTCATTAACGTCCTTCCAGCGCGGTAACAACACACAACAACAGCAGTCACGTTTTCGTCTACCGTAAAGCAGTTCGTCTGCCGTAAACAGCAATGTTGTGACACTCTTAAACAGGACAATACTGCCATATACTGGATAGCCTCCGGAACACTGAAATTCAAGTATTTCTTTTATTTATATGTATAATAAAATATATATATATATATATATATATATATATATATATATATATATATATATATATATATATATATATATATATATAGCTAGAGTTTATTTATATATATATATATATATATATATATATATATATATATATATATATATATATATATATATATATATATATATATATATATATATATATATATATATATATATATATATATATATAGCTAGAATTCACTGAAAGTCAAGTATTTCATATATATATATATATATATATATATATATATATATATATATATATATATATATATATATGAAATATATATGAAATACTCGAGTTGGTGAATTCTAGCTGTAAATATACTCCTCCCCTCTTAAGCACGCCCCCAACCACGCCCCACCCCACCCCCCACCTCCTGGAATCGGAGGTCTCAAGGTTTGCAAGTATGAGTGACGGTGCCGCGGTAACACCGCATTCACCGCTAATTCTCATACTTGCTAACCCTCCCGGGAGACTCCCAAATTTCAGTGCCCCTCCCGAAAATCGTCAGCTTTTCACCCGGTCCAACGAGTGCTGGCCCAGTCATATAATATGTGCGGCTTCTGCACGCACACACAAGTGAATGCAACGCATACTTGAATCAACAGCGATACAGGTTACACCCCCGCTACCACCAAACCCCGCCCACCTCAACCGACGCACGGAGTGGTGGGGGGGGGGGGGGGGTTGGTGGTAGCGGGGGTGTATATTGCATCCCGGAAGAGTTAGGGCTGCATGGGATTCTGGGTATTTGTTCTGTTGTGTTTATGTTGTGTGTATGTTGTGTTACGGTGCGGATGTTCTCCCGAAATGTGTTTGACATTCTTGTTTGGTGTGGATTCACAGTGTGGCGCATATTTCTAACAGTGTTAAAGTTGTTTATACGTTCACCCTCAGTGTAACCTGTATCGCTGTTGATCAAGTATGCGTTGCAGTCACGTGTGTGTGCGTACAGGAGAAGCCGCACATTTCTTGTGACTGGGCCGGCATGTTGTTAGAATGGATGAAAAGCGGACGTGACGACAGCTCGTAGAGGACGTTAAAGGCAGTGCCTTTAAGCCCACGCCCCCAAGACTGTGGTCCGGGTGGCAGAGGTGTGGACTCGAGTCACATGACTTGGACTCGAGTCAAACTCGAGTCATGAATTTGAAGACTTTAGACTCGACTTGACAAAATGTAAAGAGACTTGCAACTCGACTTAGACTTTAACATCAATGACTTGTGACTTCACTTGGACTTGAGCCTTTTGACTTGACATGACTTGCTACTTTCCCCAAAACCTAAAGCTTAAAAAGTTATTTGGGAGCGCTCCGTAGCTTTCATTTTGTAGGTGTCTGTCTATCAGCGTGTGTGCTGCGTGTCAGCGTGTGTGCTCTCAGTACAACAGCCAATCAAATTACATCTACATTGATTTCATCACACAGCATTCATCCAATCAAATTGCAGGAGAAACAATGAACAAGAGTTGTCAAACAACGCGCCAGTGAGAAAGATGTATACCAAAGTTGGTTTCGTTCGGGTATAAAAACTACGACTTGGTCAACAAAAAACGAATTGCCGTATGCAAATCACGCAGTTCGAATATTACAGACGGAGACGCAACAACTTCCAACTTCGTTCGACATTTGAAGTTGCACAAAGAAGGGTAAGTTTTGAATGTAAGATAACGTTTATTGGCTAAGTAACATGACTTTTATTTGCTGTGTAGTTAAATCAGTGAGGCTGTAAACTCACTGCTAACGTTATAACCATGGACATCTTATAAGGGTACGCAGCATTGAGCGCTACTGCCTACTGGCGCAGACGAGACGCGGAGCCGCCATCTTGGAGTGGTGATCCGCTCCACTCAGTGCAATTCATTTGGCAGGAGCAATGAACTGTCAACGCATTTAATTCATTTTACCTCACTGAATACCACTCATTTTCACGCGCTTTTTCGTCATACGTGTAGCTATGATAACGGACACATGTTTTATTATTCATAGTTTGCTTAACAGTAATAGAATATTCTTATATGCTATAAGTGACCAGACGTCCGAGATCAAAACTGGGAATATAATCCCAGAGAAGGGGGAAAAAAACAGTCAGCTATTTTTCAATTGAAGAAACAATATGATTACGTTATACATACATGCGTATATCCTACATAAACAATGTATGAATACATTAGATATCTATATATCTATAGACTGTATCTCTGTTGCTGCAGCAGCAGAGAGTTTATTCTGTCTTGACACTTTGTATTGATATTTTGTATTACATTCTTCCCTTAAATGATCATGTTTACAGTGTTTGTTTTATATGTATTTTTCATTTATGTCGCTTTGGATAAAAGCGTCTGCCAAATACTTAAACATATATAAACACCTGAAAGTCTTTATATTAGCTAAAACCACCAATCTGTTTCACTGGATTCAGAATACAATCAAATGCTGTCTTACCCAACAATGTTAGTATTTGAATATTGTTACTTGAAGACTTATTCCTGGTTACAATTATACTGTTAAGAAAGTATTGTCTTATATTTTGCCTAAAATGAGAATGCATCATAATCAGTGGCGGCTGGTGAATTTTGTTTTGGGTGGGGCTGAAAGTTTGTAAACCAAACCCCTGTAGGGGCGTCATCCTCCCCCAGAAGATTTATTTGTGATTTTCACATACAAATATTGAAGATCTTTGCTCCTTCTCAACTCTGTGGTAATGTTATTTTCATAAAATACAACCAATAGTACATTAATGTTAAATCTTACTTGTGAAAAGTAATCCCCCGATTCCTATTTTCAACAGTCCGCTCATTTGAGCAGGAAAACGCTGAACACCATCTTTGTTTTCTACCTGTCAACTGTCAGTTTAGGCTGCTCGCCGGCTCCTCATCACCACTTCAAGATGCAAATTGCTCGCGTGACAGCAACCAATACTGCATCTACTTATAAGATGTCTATGGTTATAACGTCATTGCAAACACGGCAATATGTTGCGTCCACTGCAGTTTGCTACCTTATTCATACTTTTTGTCAAGTGATTTTTTTAAGCAGGGTTGCATGAGGTACCTACACTTAACGTTACGTTAATCAATGTATCACACACAGTAACATAACGTTAGACGGCGGTCAGCAGCACCGCATATTTTAGCCACCTACAAAAAGACAAACATAGTCAAATAAAGGTCAGTTAAAATGTATAGTATATTAAGAATATGTGTACATATTGCATAGGGCCCTGACATCTAAAAAGTACAACTCTGTTCATTGTTATGTTCATGTATTTGTTATGTTTTTCATGTGTACGCACACATAAATACACATACAGTATGAGATGAGATCAATGAGATAAGGTAAGAACAGAATAGAAACTGCTGTGGAACTAGTTACAATACAATATTCCATGGAAATACAATGTTAACACTTTTGTACAAATAAGTACAGTTGCACTTGTTTTTGCAAATGTGTTTATTCTGTAAAGGAATGAGTTAAATGTTTAAAATTGTTTAAACTATTAAAATGACTGGTTAATAGTGCTATTATGAATTGCTATGTCAGTACTTTTTTTCCCCTGCTATTTCAAATACACTTGTTTTAATAAATAAATACAGCGGTTTAAAAGCATACACAATCTGTGTAAAAATATTAGTCTGTGGTCAAAAGGACTTGAAAGGACTCGAAACTCAAAATGCAGGACTTGTGACTTGACTTGAGACTTTCCAGTCTTGACTTTGGACTTGACTCGGGACTTGCCTGTCTTGACTCGGGACTTGACTCGAGACTTGAGGGCAAAGACTTGAGACTTACTTGTGACTTGCTAAGCAATGACTTGGTCCCACCTCTGCCGGGTGGACTACGAGATATAATGACTGATGAACATCTTCGTTCGATAATGAAGGTTGCCTCAGCTCAAAGCCTGAGCCCCGACATTAATGAACTAGCATCCAAAAAAAGATGCCAGGTATCTGGCTTCGGCACATCAGATGAGATCAGTGTGTTGCAAACTGAGCAGTTTAAAGTCCTGAATGGTTGGTTTATTCATTGTTATTTTATTTTCAAATTTATTAGCCTGTGGAAAAAGTTAATGTTGATATTTACCTCAGAAGGCTGCATATAGAAAAGAGGCATTCAATTTTTATTTAAATTGTATTTGATATGCCATTGATATTTTTTAATTATTATTATTATTATTTGAAACTCGATTTTGCATGTCACTATAAAGTTATATAAGCCTTGCTTGTTCAATATTCAATGCGAAACTTGTTTAGGTCCCTATTAAAAGGTTAATTTGTTCAATCTTGGCCCGCGGCTTTGTTCAGTTTTAAATTTTGGCCCACTCTATATTTGAGTTTGACACCCCTGCTTTAAACCATAACCAAGCATGCATCAATATTGCTCTTGTCTCAAAGTAGGTGTAACGACCTGTCACATCACGCCGTGACTTATGTTGAGTTTATTGCTGTTTTCTTGAGTGTAGTGTTTTAGTTCTTGTCTTGCGCTCCTATTTTGGTGGCTTCTTCTCTTTTTTTGGTATATTCTTGTAGCAGTTTCATGTCTTCCTTTGAGCGATATTTCCCGCATCTACTTTGTTTTAGGAATATTTCAGTTGTTTTTATCTTTCTTTGTAGGGACATTGATGATTGTCATGTCATGTTCGGATGTACATTGTGGACACCGTCTTTGCTCCACAGTAAGTCTTTGCTGTCATCCAGCATTTTGTTTTTTTTGTTTACTTTGTAGCCAGTTCAGTTTTAGTTTCGTTTTGCATAGCCTTCCCTAAGCTTCAATGCCTTTTCTTGGGGACACTGACCTTTTGTGTATTTTTAGTTTAAGCATTAGACACCTTTTTACCTGCACGCTGCCTCCCGCTGTTCCCGTCATCTACAAAGCAATTAGTTACCGGCTGCCACCTACTGATATAGAAGAGTATTACACGGTTACTCTGCCGAGCTCTAGACAGCACCGACACTCAACAACATATACTTTGCAGACTATAATTACTGGTTTGCAAAAAATATTTTTAACCCAAATAGGGGAAATTAGATAATCTCCCACGGCACACCAGACTGTATCTCGCCGCGGCACAGTGGTTGAAAAACATTTAATTAATCAATACCTTAAATTCGGCAAGCGTTGTTTACACATTATTTAAATTATATTTGTGTACAGTACGACTAGTTTTATTGGCCATACGTACTGATTCCCTCTTTCAAAATAGACTGTTAAGTAATCACCATCCAGATTTACATAAAGTCAGTATCAGTTGAGAATGTATTTGGGCAGGGGTGTCCAAAGTGCGGCCCGCGACACATTCTAAGAATACTGTTACAGACAAAACATACAAAAATGCAATAAAAGTGCAAACAAGTGAAAAGTAATCAAACAAAATTGCAATGTCGACTCTAAAAAAAACAAAGCTGCCATGCAGGCAGATTTTTTTTTTCTTTAAAACTGGCATTGCTCAAAAAATAATCATGAATACAAATCAATGATGTTATGACTTATTTACCTGTTCAAGGCTCCAATTACTTCAAGGCTCCCATTACTTCAAATCAAAAATTCCACTTTGAAGAAAAACTTAGACTTAGACTTAGACAAACTTTATTGATCCACAAGGCAAATTTTTCAACACAGTAGCTCAGTTACAAACGTGGAAAGGGTAAGGATGGAAAGGATAATGCACACAAGGGCACAAAAAGAGGGCGAAAACAAAAGGTATAAAGTAGACTAAAAATGTACCATAGTAGCAATATAAAATATAACATATATGTACTATTTACATATTATTTATACAGTATATAATATATAGTGATACATTATATTTTTATATTCTATTTTTATATAATATACACTACCGTTCAAAAGTTTGGGGTCACCCAAACAATTTTGTGGAATAGCCTTCATTTCTAAGAACAAGAATAGACTGTCGAGTTTCAGATGAAAGTTCTCTTTTTCTGGCCATTTTGAGCGTTTAATTGACCCCACAAATGTGATGCTCCAGAAACTCAATCTGCTTAAAGGAAGGTCAGTTTTGTAGCTTCTGTAACGAGCTAAACTGTTTTTAGATGTGTAAACATGATTGCACAAGGGTTTTCTAATCATCAATTAGCCTTCTGAGCCAATGAGCAAACACATTGTACCATTAGAACACTGGAGTGATAGTTGCTGGAAATGGGCCTCTATACACCTATGTAGATATTGCACCAAAAACCAGACATTTGCAGCTAGAATAGTCATTTACCACATTAGCAATGTATAGAGTGTATTTCTTTAACGTTAAGAGTAGTTTAAAGTTATCTTCATTGAAAAGTACAGTGCTTTTCCTTCAAAAATAAGGACATTTCAATGTGACCCCAAACTTTTGAACGGTAGTGTATACAATATATACCAAATCCCAATTACATGGCAACATGGCGAATTTTGTGATTTTGCTGTAAAAACTCAAGTTTTTTATGACAAAAACGGCATTAATAAATAAATAAATAAATAAATAAAAACTTATAATCGACGGATGGATCTCAAGTTGAACTGGAGATTTAGACATTGAAAGTAAAATAATAATAATAATAATAATATGACCTTTTATAACACTTGTTTGAGTGGGGCCATGAGAATTTAGTGTGATTTTTTTTAAACTGTTAGTTTAAAAATTATTATTATTAAAATCTATGTTGTCATAAATCATCTCTATATCCAACATTATGTATTATTCTAACTGATCTTTTTTGTAACACAGTTAATGAATGAAGTGTACTTTTGTAGTTATTTCCCCATATTTCTACACAATAACTTAGATATGGTAACACTAGCGAGCATTAGAGAATATGAAGTGATGTTTGGTCTAGAACATGTTTTGCTTTATTCATTATTGATGTGTTTCTTGCTACTTTATGTTGTATATTTTTACATGAGATTTCCAGTTCAATGTATCATCAATCATTATACCTAGCAATGTGGTTTCATTTGTATTTGTGTTTGACTTTCTCTTCTACTGTTACCAAATAGCATTATTTTAGTTTTATTGAGATTCAAAGATAGTCTGTTTTTGTCAAACCATCTTTTTAATTTGTTAATTTCTTCTGTTCTTCTGCTTTGGATCACGAGGAGCGAACTGTGGGCCAATGCTACTGGGACACAAGCTGGGGTCTGATCAACCCTGGCTGGGTCACCTGAGGGAGGGAGTATGATGTTGAAAGACCCGAAACCCCCGGTGATCTCAGGCACATCACTGAGGATGTGTCCCAGTGCATCTGAGGATGTATATTACAATCATTTATATCATTTTCATTGCTAAACCAAGTGACTGCAATACCAATCGATGATAAATTGTGTTCTGATCATAATTGTATAGGATTAAATATTGCAATTGAAGACAATACACGTGGGCCCGGATATTGGAAGTTTAATCAAATGCTGAATTTATTGAAAAACAAAGCAATTTATTACAAACTTTTTAAAAAACAATGTAGGATCATCAAATCCCCAAATAGTCTGGGAAGCCTTCATATGTTGTTTTAGGGGATATGCCATTGCGTACTCTTCATGGGGGAAAAAACAACTTAAAATGGCAGAACAGGAATTAAAGAAAGAAATTGAGGATTTACAAAAAAACATTGATAGTAATGATAATCTAACTAGTGAGCAACTGAATTCCTTTACAGCCAAACAAGAGGTGTTAGCAGACTTAGTTGAAAAACAATTATTGAAAAGTTATGACTGCAACAGAGCAATCTGGATGAAAAAAGGTGAGAAGTGTTCAAAATTCTTTTTAAATATCCAAACAAAAAATCGTTCTAAAAAGAACATTTCCAAGCTTATTAAAACAAATGGAAAGGTATTGGATACACACACCACATTGTTGAAAGAAATGGAAAATTACTCTAAAAATATTTTTTTAAATCCGGTAATCCCTCCTGAAACTAAAAAATGTTTTCCAGAAAATTATGAAAGAAAATTGAATTCAGAAGAAAGCCATTCATGTGAAGGCCTCATTAGAGAGGAAGAACTTGTGGAAGCTGTTAAGTCTTTTCATTCAGGGAAAACCCCAGGATTAGATGGAATACCTGTTGAGGTTTATCAAGTATTTTATGAAGAGGTTAAGAAACCATTGCTTTCTAGTTTTAATGACTCATATAAAACAGGTTTTTTGTCTAACACTCAAACAGAAGGTCTTATTTCTTTATTATTGAAACAGGAAATAAATGGTCAGTATAAAGACCCAGTTTATCTAAAAAATTGGAGACCAATAACACTTCAGTGTTACGATGCTAAGATCCTGGCAAAATGTTTGGCTACACGACGTAAGTCTGTTTTGTCAAATATTATTCACCAAGATCAATCAGGTTTCCTACAAGGAAGAAACATAGGAAACAATATTAGACAGTTATTAGAAATTATAGAAAATTATAATATGGAAAATAAAAGAGGATTAATTTTTGTAGCCGACCTGGAGAAGGCATTTGACAAAATTAGCTTAGATTTTATTTGTAAAAGTTTAGTTTTTTTCAATTTTGGCAACTCCTTATTACACTGGATCAAGATGTTATATAATAAAACTAACTGTAGAGTTATCAACAATTTTTAAGATTAAAGATTAAAGTACCAATGATTGTCACACACACACTAGATGTGGTGAAATTTGTCCTCTGCATTTGACCCATCCCCTTGGGGAGCAGTGGGCAGCAGCGGCGCCGCGCCCGGGAATCATTTTGGTGATTTAACCCCCAACTCCAACCCTTGATGCTGAGTGCCAAGCAGGGAGGGAAACGGGTCCCATTTTTATAGTCTTTGGTATGACTCGGCTGGGATTTGAACTCCAACCTACCGATCTGGATACATCTCTGGGACAATGCCTCTATTAAGAGGTCTAAAACAAGGGTGCCCTTTGTCTCCATACTTATTTATTATTGCTATGTAAATATTGGCGATTAAAGTTAGATGGAATAAAAATATTGAAGGGCTCAGTAATATGCAGACGATACAAGCTTCTTTATTAGCCCCAATCCTCAATGTTTGCAAAACCTTCTTAATCTTTTGGACATATTTTCACAGCAATCTGGGTTTAAGCTTAATTATGATAAATGTAAAATATTAAGGATCGGAAATCTAAAGGGAAGGTCCTTTCGAATGGAATGCAAAGTGCCTGTTTTGTGGACAAATGGACCAGTTAACATACTTGGTGTTGTTGTACCAGAGAATCTGGAAGATCTAGGCTCAGTAAATTATGATAATCGACTAAGAAAGCTGGATAAAATTATGCAATTATGGAAAGGGAAATCCTTAACCTAGTATGGTAAAATATTTATTGTCAACTCGTTAATTATTCCTCAATTTATTTATTTGTTTTTGTCATTAATAGTTCCATCACAAAAAATTTTTAAGGTTTATGAGCGGAGGGTCTTCGATTTTGTCTGGTACGGCAAACCAGAAAAGATTAAAAGAAAGGTTTTGTACAATGAATATGAATATGGGGGCCTGAAACTTCTTAACCTTGAAGCTATGTGTCTGTCTTTAAAAGCATCAATTGTTCCAAAGATGTATCTAAACACTGAGTGGTCCACAAGTGTCCTGTTGGACAAAAAACATGTACTGGCAACCCCCGCGACCCCGAACGGGACAAGCGGTAGAAAATGGATGGATGGATGGATGTATCAAAAGAAATTGTATCTGTTTTTACAAGTGATGCCCTCCCATTTTCCTTATGTAGAGAGTTTGCTGGGAAACATAAAGGAAACAATCCAATCATGGTGGTGTTTTCAATTTTATGTGCCAGAAAAAAGAGATGACATTTTGCAGCAGATAATATGGATGAACTTTAATATTGTAATAGATGGAAAGCCTTTCTTTTGGAAAAATATGTTTGAAAAAGGAATCATTTTTGTCAATGATATTATCTATGAGAATGGTAAGATTATGAAGTATGATGAATTTACAACTATGTATGGTGATGCTTGTTCAAGCTTAATCAACTACCTGGAGTAATTGGGAAAAGATGGAAACAAATAATTAGTTATGGAACTACTAAATTATTACTTTGTAAACCTCTAATAAGAAATTCTAGTTGGCAAAAAGGAACTAAAATAAATAGAAACATATATAATTTGTATTTAATAAAGAAATCTTTGAAGGCTGCCCCATATAACACATATGGAAAATGGGAGGACTTTTTTGACTGCCTGTTGCCGTGGGATGCCATATTCAAATTAATCTACAAAACTACTATCTATGTGCAAAATCGTTATTTTCAAATAAAAATTATTTATAACTTCTTACCCACGGGAAAAATGTTAAAACTATGGAATATGACAGAGTCAGATGATTGCCGATTTTGTTGTCAGGAGTCTGAATCCACCCTACATTTGTTTTGGTATTGTCATATTGTGTCTTCGTTTTGGGTGGAAGTTGAAAAAATGTGTTTAAGGATTGGTTTGTTTATGAAGCTTGATGTGATTTCTGTTATGCTGGGAGAGTTCATTGACAGTCATGATTTAGTTCATTTAAATATAGTACTCGGTAAAAGGTTTATTTTTAAGGCCAAAAACAGATATTCACTTAATATTACTTTCTTTAAAACATTTATTCAGTATTTTTTAACTTTAGAAAGTTGTATGGTTGAAAATGATAATGATGCCAAAAAACATTTAAAAAAAAGATTGGAAGTCCTCAAAGGCTTATTTTGAAAATGTAATTTTGTTTATAGATTATATGCTATCTGTTGTTGTGTTCCCTAATTTGAGTGTACATAAATTAAGGTGTGTGTTACTGAGTCCGACCTGGACATAATCTGGACTGTACATAAATGCTTATTCTGAAAATGTAATTTTATTTATAAATTACATGCAATCTGTTGTGTTCCCTAATTTTCAGTGTACATGGATGAAGGTGTGTGTTGCTGAGCCCGACTTGGACATTATCTGGACTGGACCTGGTTTTAAAAACCCTTTAAACAAATCTAATTTCATTGACAACCTGGTCTGGTGAAGATAAGGTCCTTTTAAAAAAAAAAAAAATAAGATAAATAAATAAAAAACATTTTCTTGGATAAAGAATAAAGTAAAACAATATAAAAACAATTACATGAAAAATAGTAATTAATGAAAATGTTAGTGGACCAGCAGCACACAAAATCCTGTGTGCTTCAGGGACTGTATCCCTTGCAGACTGTGTTGTTCTATGTTGTGGGATCCAAAATATTGGTAGCAGAAACAAACAACCCCTTTTGTGTGAGTGGGTGTGGATGAGTGTGATTGGGAGGGAGGTTTTTTTGGGTTGATGCACTAATTGTAAGTGTATCTTGTGTTTTTTTTATGTTGATTTAATTTTTAAAAAAAAAAAAGAAAATTTAAATTAAAATAAAAAATAAAAAGGCATTGAAACTTAGGGAAGGCTATGCAGAACAAAACTAAAACTGAACTGGCTGCAAAGTAAACAAAAACAGAATGCTGGTTTACTGTGGAGCAAAGATGGCGTCCACAAAGTACATCCGAACATGACCTGACAATCAACAATGTCCCCACAAAGAAGGATAAAAACAACAGAAATATTCTTGATTGCTAAAACAAAGTCCATCCATCCATCCATCTTCTTCCGCTTATCCGAAGTCGGGTCGTGGGGGCAGCAGCCTAAGCAGGGAAGCCCAGACGTTCCTCTCCCCAGCCACTTCGTCTAGCTCTTCCCGGGGGATCCCGAGGCGTTCCCAGGCCAGCCGGGAGACATAGTCTTTCCAACATGTCCTGGGTCTTCCCCCATGGCCTCCTACCGGTTGGACGTGCCCTAAACACCTCCCCAGGGAGGCGTTCGGGTGGCATCCTGACCAGATGCCCGAACCACCTCATCTGGCTCCTCTCGATGTGGAGGAGCAGCAGCTTTACTTTGAGCTCCCCCCGGATGGCAGAGCTTCTCACCCTATCTCTAAGGGAGAGCCCCGCCACCCGGCGGAAGAAACTCATTTCGGCCGCTTGTACCCATGATCTTGTCCTTTCGATCATAACCCAAAGCTCATGACCATAGGTGAGGATGGGAACGTAGATCGACCGGTAAATTGAGAGCTTTGCCTTCCGGCTCAGCTCCTTCTTCACCACAACGGATCGATACAGCGTCCGCATTACTGAAGACGCCGCAAATTCTGTCCATAAAAGTTATGAACAGAATCGGTGACAAAGGGCAGCCTTGGCGGAGTCCAACCCTCACTGGAAGCGTGTCCAACTTACTGCCAGCAATGCGAACCAAGCTCTGATACTGATTGTACAGGGAGCGGACCGCCACAATCAGACAGTACGATACCTCATACTCTCTGAGCACTCTCCACAGGACTTCCCGAGGGACATGGTCGAATGCCTTCTCTAAGTCCACAAATCACATGTAGACTGGTTGGGCAAACTCCCATGCACCCTCAAGGTCCCTGCCGAGAGTATAGAGCTGGTCCACAGTTCCACGACCAGGACGAAAACCACGCTGTTCCTCCTGAATCCGAGGTTCGACTATCCGGCGTAGCCTCCTCTCCAGTACACCTGAATAAACTTTACCGGGAAGGCTGAGGAGTGTGATCCCACGATAGTCGGAACACACCCTCCGGTTCCCCTTCTTAAAGAGAGGAACCACCACCCCGGTCTGCCAATCCAGAGGTACCGCCCCCGATGTCCACGCAATGCTGCAGAGTCTTGTCAACCAAGACAACCCCACAGCATCCAGAGCCTTAAGGAACTCCGGGCGGATCTTATCCATCCTTGCCACCGAGGAGCTTTTTAAATACCTCAGCAACCTCAGCCCCAGAAATAGGAGAGCCCACCACAGATTCCCCAGGCACTGCTTCCTCATAGGAAGACATGTTGGTGGGATTGAGGAGGTCTTCGAAGTATTCCCTCCACCGATTCACAACATCCGCAGTCGAGGTCAGCAGAACACCATCCGCACCATACACGGTGTTGACAGTGCACTGCTTCCCCTTCCTGAGGCGGCGGATGGTGGTCCAGAATCGCTTCGAAGCCGTCCGGAAGTCGTTTTCCATGGCTTCACCGAACTCCTCCCATGTCCGAGTTTTTGCCTCTGCGACCGCTGAAGCCGCACACCGCTTGGCTTGTCGGTACCTGTCCACTGCCTCCGGAGTCCTATGAGCCAAAAGAACCCGTTAGGACTCTTTCTTCAGCTTGACGGCATCCCTGACCGCCGGTGTCCACCAACGGATTCTAGGATTACCGCCACGATAGACACCAACTACCTTGCAGCCAAAGCTCCAATCAGCCGCCTCGACAATAGAGGTGCGGAACATGGTCCACTCGGACTCAATGTCCAGCACCTCCCTCGTGACATGTTCAAAGTTCTTCGGGAGGTGGGAATTGAAACTCTCTCTGACAGGAGACTGCCAGACGTTCCCAGCAGACCCTCGCAATGCGTTTGGGCCTGCCAGGTCTGTCCGGCATCCTCCCCCACCATTGCAGCCAACTCACCACCAGGTGGTGATCGGTAGAAAGCTCCGCCCCTCTCTTCACTCGAGTGTCCAAAACATGAGGCCGCAAATCCGATGACACAACTACAAAGTCGATCATGGAACTGCAGCCTAGGGTGTCCTAGTGCCAAGTGCACATATGGACACCCTTATGTTTGAACATGGTGTTTGTTATGGACAATCTGTGACGAGCACAAAAGACCAATAACAAAACACCACTCTGGTTCAGATCCGTACGGCCATTCTTCCCAATCACGCCTCTCCAGGTTTCACTGTCATTGCCAACATGAGCGTTGAAGTCCCCCAGTAGGACAAGGGAATCACCCAGGGGAGCACTTTCCAGTACTCCCTCGAGTGTATCCAAAAAGGGTGGGTACTCTGAACTGCTGTTTGGTGCGTAAGCACAAACAACAGTCAGGACCCGTCCCCCCACCCGAAGGCAGAGGGAGGCTACCCTCTCGTCCACTGGGTTAAACTCCAACGTGCAGGCTTTCAGCCGGGGGGCAACAAGAATTGCTACCCCAGCTCGTCGCCTCTCACTGCGTGCAACGCCAGTGTGGAAGAGTGTCCAGCCCCTCTCAAGAGAACTGGTTCCAGAGGCTTTGCTGTGCGTCGAGGTGAGTCCGACTATATCCAGCCGGAACTTCTCTACCTCGCGCACTAGCTCAGGCTCCTTTTCCCCCCCAGCGAGGTGACGTTCCACGTCCCAAGAGCTAGCTTATGTAGCCGAGGATCAGACCGCCAAGTGCCCTGCCTTCGGCTGCCGCCCAGCTCACAATGCACCCGACCTCTATGGCCCCTCCCATTTAGTGGTGAGCCCATTGGAGGGGGGACCCACGCTGCCTCTTCGGGCTGTGCCCAGCCATGGGGACAGGCCCGGCCACCAGGCGCTCGCCATCGTGCCCCAACTCCGGGCCTGGCTCCAGAGGGGGGCCCCGGTGACCCGCGTCCGGGCGAGGGAAATCTGAGTCCTTGTCGATGCATTCCCCATAGAAGTCTTCGAGCTGCTCTTAGTCTGATCCCTCACCTAGGACCTGTTTGTCTTGGGAGACCCTACCAGGGGGCATGAAAGCCCCCGGACAACATAGCTCCTAGGATCGTTGGGACACGCAAACTCCTCTACCACATTAAGGTGGCAGCTCAGAGAGGAGTAAAACGAAGTAGATGCGGGAAATATCGCTTAAAGGAAGACATGAAACTGCTACAGGAAAATACCAAAAAAATAGGAGCGCAAGACAAGAACTAAAACACTCCACACAGGAAAACAGCAAAAAACTCAAAATAAGTCAGGGCGTGATGTGACAGGTGGTGACAGTACACCTACTTTGAGACAAAAGCTATATTGATGCATAGTTGGTTGTGGTTTAAAGTCATATCCAAAAATTGCGACAACGACTTTTTACTGTCAACTGAATTTCATTTTTTTGTGATTTCTGCTGGTGGTGTGCCACTGTGCCTACGGATTTTTTCAACGCAAAAAATGTGCCTTGGCTCAAAAAAGGTTGAAAAACACTGCTCTACTGAACAAAACGCTGTTGTATCGTCCGCAAATAATTGTTGTTGGTTATAATAAGAATGATTTATATATAATGATTGTGTACATACAGATATGCAGGTGTATATATTAATATGAAATTTGAATCAATGTACTGTATAAATACTTTAGTCTGCGGGCCATTAAGTCACCATTCACACCCAAAGGAGGGCGGCAATGTACTAAATCAGCCAGCAACCGCCGTAAAACAACAAAAGAAGAAGAAATACACAAAATGGCCCCGCCCTCACCAGAGTAGCTCAGTGGTCGATCGAAGCGCCATTTTCCATTGACTAGCGGAACGCGGAAAGGGCAACATTGCGATTGAAGAAGCGCCGACGAAACTTCACTCCGAAATACAACAAATACGGTTAGTTTGTGCAACAAATGTGCACGCATTATCCCTTCACAGCTTTGTGTTTTGTAATACTTGGTGCATTCACAGCAAAAGCAAATCAGCGTAAGCCATTGTTTTATTGGACTGCAGGCTAATGCTAGGCCTCGGCGGAGGCGGCGGCCATTTTAGCTATCTGAGCTAGCCACTCTCTACTGCTAGTTTCGAATAGACACAATGATACACTATGGCGCAAGTTACATATTTAAGGGTGCTGAGTGAGGGGTAATGGTTTAGTTGTATACAAAAACATTGTGACGATGTATTTTCGCCTCACAGAGACTCGGCCGTTCAAGCTATTGTTAGTACTGTTTCAGCAGTAAGGTAGGCCCAGACCCTTAGCGTTCAAGACCAGTACGTTTTGTGGTGAGAAATCTGCTTCCAAATCTTGTTTTGTACGAATTAAGTCACATTTATGTATAATATAAAGCCCTGTGTCTTAGGGAATTGTTCCAAATACTGTTGAAACTCTTCCTGCTAAGCAAGAATTTGGTTTCGAGTGACTGCAGTCGCATGATATTGAAGCGATGTGTCTTTACTGTGGTGATTATACTGCGTTTATTTTATTTGTATTTTTTATTTTATAAACATTTATTTTTAATATGCAACATTTACATACAATCAACAAACAATAATAATCAAAACAATTACAGAAACAGTACAAAACAGCGCCAGGGGGTTGTGAACTCAAAGTAACTAAAATAGAATGCAAAATATATATATGTAACAAAATGTAAAGCCCTAGGCTCACACAAGTTCCGTAAATAATCGAAATTTGGAACACAGCATCATAGTTTTCACGGCCTTTTGGTTGTTCGAGATAGAGAGCGTTTTAAAGTAGAGTTCCAATTCTATTTTTAAAGGCACAAAAAAACAGTTGGGGTATTGAGAATACTGTGTTTCTTTTACTTTGGAAGTCGGAACTGGGAATTATGTCACAGCCGAGTTGTTAGCGTTCCAGTTAGGTCGGAAATCAAAATGGCCATATCCACAATGGCCATTTTTGCGCTTGTATTGTCTGAGTACAAACAACTGACAATATGCACTCTTTCTGCAACCTTCAAACACGGTGGATGACGAGGAAGCACATACTCTACTGCTAGCTATACAGAACATACATAACACACAAAAAAAATGTAGTTTACACTACAATTGAAGATACCATATATAAGTGTACAACAATGCACTGTATATGCCTTATTTACGGCGACCAAAACTAAATAGACGTGCTAATAATGGATATAGTAGAAGCTGATATCATAGTGAACATCCAGAGCAGCCATCTTTAAAACAACAAACTTAGGGGTGATGGGAATGCTATGACTTTCCAAGTCAGAAATCAGAGCATTCCAGTTGAAATTCCGACTATTAACTGGTGAATTTAGACTTCCCAGTAAAAAAAATGGAATGCACCATTATAACCGTTGTGCCCATTTGATTGATGCGCATGTCAGTTAACCTGGATTCAAATTTAAGTCTGTTTCTCTTTTTTTCCTTCTTCCATTTTTAGATCCAGCCATGCATCGTGAATGTCCACTTGACTGCAAGGTCTACGTTGGGAATCTTGGGAACAATGGAAACAAGACCGAGTTAGAAAGATCTTTTAGTTACTATGGGCCTCTTCGCAGCGTATGGGTGGCGAGGAACCCACCAGGCTTTGCCTTTGTCGAATTTGAAGACCCCAGAGATGCTGTTGATGCCGTGCGCGAGCTTGATGGGAGGTAGGAAGTGACGGCCTGCAGCTAAATCTGACACAATAATGAGAATATTCATTGGCAATGTTTGCTGCTTTCCAGAACTTTATGCGGTTGCCGTGTGCGAGTGGAGCTGTCCAACGGCGAGAAGCGGAGCCGCAGCCGCGGGGCCCCACCTTCATGGAGCCGACGCCCTCGAGAACGAGATGACTACAGGCGACGTAGCAGTCCACCGCCACGGCGAAGGTGACCTAGAAAATGTTTTGTCATTGGCCAGTCAAAAGCAATTTGTATTTGAAACTTGACAAACGCTGCTACCCCCTCTCACTCAAAGTATTCTTCCTGGCAGTAAGATTTTCCCAAATAAGGGCTAGTGTTTTGTAATTATTCAGAATTTTTTGCCCTGCTATACGTAAGGATCATAACATTTTATAGAGACAAATAGTTATATACTTGATTACAATAGACGCGCCTATTTTTATAATCCCCGCAAAGTGAACACACTAATCTCATTCAAAGGTCAGAAAAAACTCATGGTTGTTGTTGCTAATCTTGTAATGATGTATTCACAATATATGACTGCTAATATTCAAGGGTAGATGTTAAACCAATAAACGCCCCTTGTCGACACTTTATAGCTTATTTTTACAGAAACAAAGTATATATTATTTCCTGAAATGTATCAGTTATACAGAAGCTATTTGCAAAGGTAGCCTTCTCAAACACTCAGGGTGAAATAACTAAAGATAGATGCATCCATACAAATGTCCCAAAAATGTCTATTTTGGTACCAAAACCCTACCGTATTTTTCGGATTATAAATCGCACCGGCCGAAAATGCATAATAAAGAAGGAAAAAAACATATATAAGTCACACTAGAATATAAGTCGCATTTTTGGGGAAAATTTATTTGATAAAATCCAACACCAAGAATAGACATTTGAAAGGCAATTTAAAATAACTAAATGGTGAACAGGCTGAATAAGTGTACGTTATATGACGCAAAGTAATTTATATTCATCTCCTTGGCAACTATCTGGGCGTAATTTCACACATAAATCGCACCCCCGGCCAAACTATGAAAAAAAATTGCGATTTATAATCCGAAAAATACGGTGTATGCCTCAATTATTGAATACATTTTAAAAGTTATTGCAAAAAATGAAATCTTTACATTTTAAAGCGTAGGGGGGAAATGGTGAATATGCAAGGGAGCAAATGCAGAACTGTGGATAGGTGGGTATTGACTGTCTGTTGACCCGAATATAAATGGATTAAAAAAAGTTAATTTCTCTTAGGAAAAAAGTCGATTCGTATATGAAAGGAAGTCTGAGCTTTTCATGGTATCACTCATCGAGAAAATAAAAATAGTGGCTCCAATGGTAGAGCGGTTGTCCAGAAACTTCAGTTTCTGGTATGAATCTTGCTACTGCCATCGTATCCTTTGGCAGGACCCTTAGCCACACTGGTATAGGAATGTGTGTGGCAGGATTCCTAATCTCATTGGGGGTTTCCTGGGTAAATAAGGGTTACAAAAAATATATTACTGTTGCAAAAACTGGTATAAAAAAGGATCTTATCGTCAGAATTGTCTTCTATTGGAGTCAGCACATTTGTTACTTTCAATGAGCATTATGGGTGATTGGTGATCACTTTGCGGGGACTACACATAATCTGTAACAGTTTTCAAAGTTTAAATATGGCTTGTAAGGCCTAGATTCTGCTTAGCAGTTCACTCTTGAGCTTTCTTCCATAACTGAAGTAAAGCCACTTTTTTCATTAGTGGGGATAAGAGTGGAAAATGTGATGCTTTTCCTTTTTGTTTGAGGATGCTTTTTATTTTTCATCTATATTAATAAGAATGAAACCCGTTGCAGAGCCACCACCATGCCTCTTCTCACCACCCTCAGAGTCAATCAACTAGTCCTCTTTCAGCATCATGTGACTGCTGACCATCGTGCCTCAATCAGCTTGGCTGGTGCTGTCACATGACCCAGGCACGGCCAGTCGTCAGGTTGCACCAGGCCATTGGTTCCTCATCATGCTCTTCTCAACCACCTCCTCCTTCAACCTTAACCCAAATGGCAGCGCCCGCCTCACATTCCAATCAGCGTATCGCGTTTCCAAATGTCGACAACCTACCAACAGCAGCCTTCGGCTAACCAATTAAAGCAGGGAAAAAGTCCACAGCCAGCCCCCACCTGCCTGCCACCTTATCATCTCGCAGCATCTGGCCAGGTCTATTCAGCCAATTCTACCTACCCGGCCAACAGTCTGCCACCCTTTCGTCATATCTAGCTTGTTGAAAACCAAAAATACTAGTAAGTTTTCCTGCTTCATTCAGTTCACTGATAACAGTTTTACAAGTGAAGACAGAGCTGGGTTACAAAAGGTTGTTGTTTTTTAAATTATTATTTACATAAGTTTGTCATTTTGTCCTCACCCATTGCTATAGTTCCATGTGTCAAAGGGTAAGGGGGTCCACCACCAAATGTCTGGAACTTTGTGTCCAGAGATTTGGATTGGAAGTTTTTGTCTCGGGGCTCTGAGCTCAGTTCTGTGCTTTAATCATATTCTAGCCTGTTTGTCAAGGTTTATTCCTTTCTATTTGCTTATGTTGCCTTTGTGACTGTCCACAGTGCAGTGTTCCATCCTCCGGTTTGTTGAGGCACATCTTAATCTGCTAGCATAGCTAACATAGTATATGGATGCACATTATACTGTGGCTGAAGATTTCAATATAGCTCCATGCCAGTAGTTGAATTTGTATTTAAACAAGCCTTGTAGATGGAAGCCCGCATACCAGCGTGCGATGGCGGACGTGTCAGTTGAGGTTCTTAACATCTCCACATTTTCCCTGCACAGATCTCCACGCAGGAGGAGCTTTAGTCGTAGTCGCAGCAGGTAAGTCACAAACTGGTTGATTATGCATCATATGGTTGAAAGTTGCTCTGAAATTTGGATGTTTTTGTGCAGGTCTTTCTCACGAGACAGGAGAAGGGAGCGGTCCGCTTCCCGGGACAGGAACCACAAACCTTCAAGGTCCTTCTCTCGATCAAGGAGGTAATATACCAACAATGGAGGATGCTCTTTGTACATCGTTCGATGCATGACACTAATGTTGCACTATTCTGCCAAAAATATAAATATTGGTTCTCTGGGGTGATTTTTGCTTTAGCTTTAAAGAAATTGTTTTATTTCATTATTATTAGACTCTTTGTTGTCCCCTGCTTTAAATAATTTACCACTGGAAGGACAGTTTACAGGGAAAAAGTGAAAATTATCCTTTAAGTCATAAATTTGGCATGCTCACAATGGTACAGATAACACACAGAATGGTCTGTTTTTGAAACGGTTCGTTTTCAATACTTTTTTTGTTTAATGATAATATAATTTTGCTTGTCAGCAAAGACTGCACTTTGAGGCAAGCAAAGTTATCAATGGTGTAATGAATACTGTTAAGAATTTTCTTAAAGGCCTACTGAAATGAAATTTTTTTATTCAAACGGGAATAGCAGATCCATTCTATGTGTCATACTTGATCATTTCGCGATATTGCCATATTTTTGCTGAAAGGATTTAGTAGAGAAAATCGACGAAAAAGTTCGCAACTTTTGCTCGCTGATAAAAAAAAGCCTTGCCTGTACCGGAAGTAGCGTGACGTCACAGGAGCTAGTATTCCTCACAATTCCCCGTTGTTTACAATGGAGCGAGAGAGATTCGGACCGAGAAAGTGACGATTACTCCATTAATTTGAGCGAGGATGAAAGATTCGTAGATGAGGAACGTTACAGTGAAGGACTTGAGAGGCAGTGATGGACGTATCTTTTTTCGCTCTGACCGTAACTTAGGTACAAGCTGGCTCATTGGATTCCACACTCACTCCTTTTTCTATTGTGTATCACAGATTTGTATTTTAAACCATCTCAGATACTATATCCTCTTGAAAATGAGAGTCGAGAACGCGAAATGGACATTCACAGTGACTGAACATGTAAATACACGATTAATAATTCAGCTTTGCGAAGCTAAAAAAAATAGAAGCTAACCTAGCTACATAGCCAACGTGATAGCATCAGTCTCAAATGCAGATAGAAACTAAATTAAAAAAAACCCTGACTGGATGAATAGACAGAAGATCAATAATACTATTAAACCATGAACATGTAAATACACGATTAATAATATTCAGCTTGGCGAAGCTAAAAAAATAGAAGCTAACCTAGCTACGTGGCCAACGTGATAGCATCAGTCTCAAATGCAGATAGAAACTAAATAAAAAAAACCCTGACTGGATGGATAGACAGAAGATCAATAATACTATTAAACCATGAACATGTAAATACATGATTAATAATATTCCGCTTGGCGAAGCTAAAAAAACTGATGCTATCACGTTGGCTACGTAGCTAAGTTAGCTTCTAGCTCAAATGCAGATAGAAACTAAATTTTTTTAAAAACTGACTTGATGTATAGACAGAAGATCAATAATACTATTAAACCATGAACATGTAAATACACGATTAATAATATTCAGCTTGGCGAAGCTAAAAAAACAGAAGCTAACTTAGATGCGGCGGCGGGCGTTGTACACTTTTGACGACACCCCGGCCGCCATCAGAGTCGGCAAGAAACATATATTTCCCCAAAGTTACGTACGTGACATGCACATATCGACACGCACGTACGGGCAAGCGATCAAATGTTTGGAAGCCAAAGCTAGACTCACCATAGTGCGTCTGCTATCCTGCTCAAAACACAACACAACCTCCTGGTGTTGGTGTTGCTGTAGTCCGCCGCTCCACCGATTGCACCTACAACTTTCTTATTTGCAGTCTCCATTGTCCATTAAACAAATTGCAAAATATTCACCAACACAGATGTCCAGAATACTGTGGAATTTTGTCGAAGAAAACAAGAGGCTTTTCTATCGGGTCCGACGGGGTCCAACCACTTCCGTTGCTTTTGTGACGTCACACGCATAAATCATATCCAAATGAGTTTTTCAACCGGAAGTGTGGCGGGAATTTTAAAATTGCACTTTATAAGTTAACCCGGCCGTATTGGCATGTGTTGCAATGTTAAGATTTCATCATTGATATATAAACTATCAGACTGCGTGGTTGGTAGTAGTGGGTTTCAGTAGGCCTTTAAGTTAACCGTAACTAAAACACTCTCATATGGTAAATGTCTTTGTATTACTTGACTACCGGTACTTAAATATACCAGTGCTTTTCATTAGTGGTTTGGCAGCAGGTGACCCAAACTGCAGATCTTTATTACATCAAATATCCTATATGTAATGAAGAAGCAGCTAAGTGCAGTTAGAATTTGAGGTAGTGCAGAATAATGTATGCCATCATAAAACATGTTCACTGATTATTTCAGGAGCAAGTTTAACAGCTTATGTGACAAACCCCAACCGTAAAGGTCTTTGGTACATGTTATATCTGAGGGGTTGAATTTAAGCCAACACAACAAATAAAGTGTTATTAAAAATATTTAGATATAGAAAATATCGCTACCCACACAGCCGTACACAATGCAAAATTAATTCCATCCATTTTATACTGCTTGTCCCTCCTTACTAAACAAAAAACTGCAGTCAATGAGGAAAGATTTTCCCAACTTTCCGGCATTATGCCGTGTACCGTTGCATCCTTACGCCACAGTATATTTTGCGATAGTAGGGCTGGACAATTATTTAAATATTAATTTCGATTATGGCTTCTCACGAGTATGAAAATACCATCCATCTATTTTCAATAATAATAAAAAAACACTTAATGGGCATGCAAATTCCGGAGCTTGTTACTATAACAGATGAGTGAAAAAATGAGTGGGGGAAAAACATCGCTACTAGAAGTTTGGGATGTCACCATGGTTGCTATTTTTTTGACACAGCACTAGTATGCCTAATTAATAATCACTACGCAACAAAGTAAGGCATGATTTCCGCATTCGTGCAACCACGGACGGAGTCACATAATCAGCCAATAAAACTGAATCCGCTGATGAACTCCAAATAAAATCAGGAAAATTCATTTATGCGAGTTTGCCCTGGCTGCGGAGCCCCGCTAGGGGGAAGGAAGTGTCTGCTGCCATGCCAACAAAGGTGCAGCGTTTGTGATGCAGCTCATCAAATAAATTAAAAAAACTGTTTAGAAGTTAGATGGCATCTTACTGTCAATTAGTGTGTGCAGCATTACTTACCACCTTGAATTAATTTCTTGTTTCTTTTGTCCGCAGTCGCTCCAGATCAAATGACAGGAAGTAGAATGGGAAGTGAGTGGAAGAAAACTGTAATGTTTTGACATTTTCACATGGACATTTGTGTATTTTTTTTTTTTAATCAATCAAGATTTTTAGTCCCAACACCATCAATGTAGTGTGGAAGTCCTGGGAAAAAAAAGTGCACCACCGAGCATTCCATTTCACCAGTTATATTTACTACTTGTTCTTATTTGCCTTTTTTGTAAATGGATATTAACATAGTTTGCCACATAGTAGGAGTTCATGTTTTATGTTGCTTGGTAAGAAACCTTAACGTTTTATCTAGAAAACCAACTCATGTTCACTGTGACTTTCTTACTTCACAGTGAAGGTTTCCATCTGTGCTTGTTAGTCGTTCTTTTTCTTTCTTTTTTTAAACAAGGCAGACAGATTGCTTAAAATATGGAACATACCTGAATCATAAATTACAGGATGTATTTTTGTGTACATGTTTCATTCCTTTGATACGATTTGAAATTGTCTCTCAATTAAACAAAATGGTGGTTTGAAACACGTTTTATAGCATTTTCTCTCTTAGGCTAAGTCCAATAATCAATATGTGGCTTAGTACAGTGGTCCCCGTCCGTGACACATTTGCTACCGGGCTGCACAGAAACAATTCATTCATAAACTACCGCATTTTCTCCGACATAACTTTCGCCTGTCCCACCAAACACACCAATAAGTTTGTTAATAGATGATTATTACAACTCCTTTTATATTACAACTTCAGCGTTATGGGGAGTTGATTTTTCATGCTAATTTTTGGCAGTTTTTATCAGCCACATGTGGGAAGCCGGTCTGTGAAAATAATGCATACATTAAACCGTTCCCTGGAGGAAAAAGTTGGGGACCCCTGGCCTAGAGCAGTGGTTCTCAAATGGGGGTACGCGTACCCCTGGGGGTACTTGAAGGTATGCCAAGGGGTACGTGAGATTTTTTTTTTAATATTCTAAAAATAGCAACAATTAAAAAAATCCTTTATAAATGTATTTATTGAATAATACTTCAACAAAATAAATGTTTAGAATTAAGTTCATGAATCCAGATGGATCTCTATTACAATCCCCAAAGAGGGCACTTTAAGTTGATGATTACTTCTATGTGTAGATATCTTTATTTATAATTGAATCACTTGTTTATTTTTCAACAAGTTTTAGTTATTTTTATATCTTTTTTTCCAAATTGTTCAAGAAAGACCACTACAAATGAGCAATATTTTGCACTGTTAAACAATTTAATAAATCAGAAACTGATGACACAGTGCTGTATTTTAATTCTTTATCTCTTTTTTTCAACCAAAAATGCTTTGCTCTGATTAGGGGGTACTTGAATTTAAAAAATTATCACAGGGGGTACATCACTAAAAAAAAGGTTGAGAACCACTGGCCTAAAGTACATAGTATTGTATGTTCAGTTTATTCTCCACTGAGGGCGCTGTGTATTGGAGTGGGCCAAAAGCGGCTGTGTCACTGTTAGGTTACTTTTGCAGCACAAGGCGGCATGGCCATTTTTACTAAGTTTAATTTCCAGTTGTGACAAATATAGACACTTTATTTGTTATATCAGTTCTTTTAAATAGTTAATGGTAATGTGGTGTTTTGTTGGTTTACATTATAATGGACAACAACTTTTTAAATTGACAAAACACAATGGTCTGACACTAATACTTCCCTTGGTGTCTATGTTCAATATTTGGAGCTCTAGTCTGCTCCAGTGTAGAGCTGTCTTATCTAGTCTTGAGCTTCACAATCTATCCAACCATCTTCAGTTCATGCCAAAGACTAGATAAAACAGCACTAGTCTCTGCTCCAGACATTTATTTTGGTAACATTTGGGGCTATGTTACACAATGTTGACTTTAAATGCACTGATATTTTGCTTACAAAATGCTACTCTAATATCCTTAGGACATTGAATGGAGCACAACTGGAAGCCAAATGAAATTTTCAGGTTGTCTTTGACAGTATTGCCTTTCACCTGAGCCTTATCAATTAATTAGATCTTTTTCAGTTGATGCTCAAGAGTAAGATTATGTAGAGGACAACTTTAGCTGACTAGATAAAACATCTCTTGTCTCCGCTGAAGACTCATCCAAGCAGGTTATATTAAATTCAAGCTCAAAACTAGAATAGACAGTTCTAGTGTCAGAGACTTTATCTTGAATAAATAAAAAACTAGACTAAATAGGACTGCACTAATATTGCACTAGACCAGAGAATAGAGCTGGAGCTCCGGTAGATTACATCGAGTTCAAGTGAGATAGGACAGCTCTAGCCTCCAGTGCTTGGCTAGAGCTGTCCTATCAAGTCTTGAGCTAAATACAATGTATCAAAGTGTCATTTATCCAACCATCTTCAGCTCGAGCTCAAGTAGGACAGTTCTAGTCTAAAGCAGTGATTCAGACTAGATAGGACAGCTTTAGTTTGGCGCACACACTAGAGCTGTTATATCTATTCTTGAACATGAACTAAAGATAGTGAAATGAATTGATGCAATGCAGATTCTAGTTGCGATCAATTCAATGCTCTAAGAAAATTAAACTAGGGTAAACACTTTGTTTGCACAGTATTAGTGAATTTAATGTCAACATTGGTTGGATGTCAAGATGGCCTGTTACTCTGTAGTATGCCTAAAAATATATTTTGCCAGACATACACACGTCTAAAGTTGCTTTTACTCAGAGGCATCTCGAGGACAAAAGATCCAACAACGATTTCAACGATACCAGTGGAGATACTAGCAAGACACATGCATGCTAATCCACCTGGCATGGCACAAATCAACCAGTGCCGGTGTGTGGACCCGGTTTAGGAAGCGGCCGTTCAGAACATCACTACCAGCTCTGATACTGACAAACGTGAGATCGCTAAGGAACAAAATTGATTAACTATTCCCCCCCACCCATACCAACAAAGACTACACTGAATTCTTTGTCATATGTCTTACTGAGAACTGGCTAGACCATAATGTGCCTGATCAGGCCATAACGCCATTCGGCTCCATTCTCCATCGAGCCAACAAGTCAGTGGAGCTGTCAAAGAAATCTACTTTTTGGTAAACCGGCGATGGTGCAACAACTCTTCAGAATTTCTGCTTTCCCTAGCTGGAATATATCCGTGTTAAATGCAGACCCTACTACGACCCAAGAGTATTTACATCGGCTATTCTCATTGACGTATACCATCCCACCATCAGCGAACGTCAACACAGCCACATCAGAACTCTCTGCCTCTATATCCTCTGTAAAAACCCAGATGCAGTTGTCCTTATTCTTGGCGACCTACTACACTAGCCTGTCTGTGGAATTCCCCAACTACGTCCAACAGGGCATCTGCACAAGTAGAGGGGAAAACACGTGGCAATGAAAGACTCTTGCCATTCATTCCTGCAGGCACCGATGGGTGGATCAGATCATGCGGTGCTCCTTCTCATGCCAAAGTAGAAACAGAAGCTTAAGTCCACCTGTGTACAATCCGGAACTGTTAAATGTTGGTCCAACAATGCCATCGAGACTACAAGGCTGCCTGGAGTGTACTGATAGGGACAACTTCATTGCAGCTGCTGGCAACCTGAACAAGCTGACACTGACGTCATGTCAACTTTTGTGTGGTTTTGTGTGACCACCAAAACAAAAACACATGGCAATAACAAACTCTAGTTCACAAACATTCTATTGTTACGGAAAAAGAAAAACTGAGCCATCTCTGTGGCAATAACGACCAATGTAAAAGTGTTCAAAACGGACTACAATCAGTGATCAAGAAAGCGTAATTCTCATACGCACAGAGTGCAACAGCAAACAGCTTCCAACGAATCCAGAGCCACCTGGAGAAAGTTGAAAAGCATTAAAAAAATGTTTTTAAAAGTCTGCACTTGCGATGGATATTGGCAATGATCTCCCAAATACACTCAACCAATTTAACACCAGATTTGAACAGTTATCTGTCTCCACCCTCCCCCCACCACCCTGTGCCATCTAGGAGGAGGAAGTGAGGGCCCCCTTCACTAAGAACAAAATAAATAAAGCTCCAGATTCTGATTGAATTAATAAGTCTTAAATTATGTGCTGCTCAACTTTCCCCTATTTTCACTTGCATTTTCAAATCAGTCTCTCATCCAGTGTATGGTACTAAAATGATTTAAGTCTCCATTGTCATCCCCGTTCCTAAATCAAACATTTTGTGCCTAAATAACTACAGAACCATTGCACTGACATGTGATAATGAAATCATTTTAATGATTTGTTTTACAACACTTAAACATGATAACTCCAATATTTGACAATTAAAAATTTTACATACCGTGCCAATAGATGCGTTGTCAGCCTTGCACATCATACAATACTGCAGCACCTGGAGAAGCCCAACACTTACGCCCGCATTCTGTTTATTGATTTCAGATGCGCTTTCAATACAATCAACCCAGCCAATCTTCTAAATAAACTCAAAGAAATTAACATTCATTGAATCACGAACATACCATATGCCACTGGATTTAAATGTTTTTTCTCCTCAAGGACAGAGTCAGGATCAGCAATGGCCTATCTGGACCTCTGACCCTTAGCACCGGGGCCCCTAAGGCTGCGTTCTGTCTCTATGGCTTTTCTCTCTGTACACAAATAACCTCAACTCCACCCACAACTCAGTCTCCATGATCAAGTATGCAGATGATACCCTCATAATTGTAGTCATAAACAATAACACTACCGTCTGCAAATATCTCAAACAGTAAACTGGTGCCAAGACAACAAACTCCTACTCTACAGCTAAAACACAGAAAATCACCCGTAACCCCACAATAAAATCCCCACTGTACATCACTTCTGAACCCACCTCCATCACAGACACTTTAAAAATTTCTCAGCACTCATATCTTGGAAACTCCAGTCAGATCACATCTACAAAAAAGCAAATCAACAGCTATTTCTCCTTCGCCAGCTCAGAAAATTCAGAGTCAGGCCCAACCTCCGATAGTTCTATACCTCAAGGCTCAAATCATCCAAAGCATACGCCTCTATAACCGTTTGGTTTGGTCATTTGGACTCACATTCATACAAAAAAACTACAGTGCATCGTTGATGAATCCAGCCGTAACACCCTTCCTTAGACACACTAACACAGCATCACTCTCGGGACGGCGTGGCGAAGTTGGTAGAGTGGCCGTGCCAGCAATCGGAGGGTTGCTGGTTACTGGGGTTCAATCCCCACCTTCTACCATCCTAGTCACGTCCGTTGTGTCCTTGGGCAAGACACTTCACCCTTACTCCTGATGGGTGCTGGTTAGCGCCTTGCATGGCAGCTCCCGCCATCAGTGTGTGAATGTGGAAATACTGTCAAAGCGCTTTGAGTACCTTGAAGGTAGAAAAGCGCTATACAAGTACATTTATCACTCTGACCCTTAACATCTACTACACATGCTGTTCACTCTCATGCCCTCAGGGAGGCGCCATAGATCATTGCCAGCCAAGTCTACAAGATTCACCAACAGTTTCATCTAATTATGCTACATACTAACTGGAATGCCTTTTTGATGTTGTGTGTTGCATGTTTATTTCCTTGTAAATGCACTGTAGACGTGAGCTATTAAGGCTGTACCGAATGTGAATTCCACAATTTTTTTGCGTGGCCCCTAAATGTTACCAAACTAAATTGGAATAATCTGGAGCACAGACGAGAGCTGTTCCATTTAGTTTTTGAGCAAGAACTGAAGGTGGTCGGATGGATTGATGAAGCTGGGATATATAGTATCTAGCTCTGCTCCAAACTAGAGCTGTCCTATCAAGCTCTAGTCTCTGCTCAATAAACTGGAGCTGTCCCAGCTGGTATAGGTTCCAGCACCCCCCGCTACCCCGAGAGGGACAAGCGGTAGAAAATGGATGTATGTCCCATCTTGTCTTGAGCATGATGGTGGGATAATATTGCTACATTATGCTTAGTGTATTGAGCACATCCCTCATGGCTGAGGATTTCACATTGGTTGCACAATTTTGATCTTTGCAAAATGATAGTATGATTATCGCAAATCTTCATGATGCATCTTTTTAATCAAATTTAATAAGATATTGAGATTGATTTGGTGGATTAAAAACGTCCTTGTCATTAAATGTAAATCTGTTGGTAGGTTGGTATGAAATGTAACTGGGTATTGGGTGGGTAGATTTTGAAAATAATTGTACTGTACTTTGTATATTATATAATGATGTATATTTTAACTGCGAGACCCTATCCATAAGCTTTACGCTTCTAGGGATTCCTTTTTGCAGAAAGGACTCTAATATTAACTAAAGAAACAATAATATAATATAAAATGGTGTCCGTAAATAAAAATAAATTGATGAAGCTGGAATTACAGTTACGTTCCATTCAATGCCCTTAGAAAAGGATATCATGGTAGACATTTTGTATGAAGTCAATAAATTGTATTGTTGACTATGTAGCTAGTGTATTAGTTGTATCCCCAACAGGTCATATTACAAATGAACTTCACGACATTTAATCAGGTAAAGTTACTTGGTGTCTCACATATTTCCCTCTTCTTTGGTGATACGTAGTCGTGGTCAAAAGTTTGCATACACTTGTAAAGAACATAATGTCATGGCTGTCTTGAGTTTCCAATCATGTCTACAACTCCTGTTTTTTGTGATAGAGTGATTGGAGCACATGTTGGTCACAAAAAACCTTATTACAGTGAAACTTGCCAAGGGACATGTAAGCAAATATTAACATTGCTGTATGTATACTTTTGACCCAGCAGATTTGGTCACATGTTCAGTAGACCCATAATAAATTCATAAAAGAACCAAACTTCATGAATGTTTTTTGTGACCAACAAGTATGTGCTCCAATCACTCTATCACAAAAAAATAAGAGTTGTAGAAATTATTGGAAACTCAAGACAGCCATGACATTATGTTCTTTACAAGTGTATGTAAACTTTTGACCACGACTGTATGTAATGAAGGTGACTGCAGGTAGTTTAACCCTTTCCCTGTGAAAGATAAGACCTTGTGCTGCTATAGTCACTAAGTTGTATGCAACTAGTGAGTCGTTCCATCTGCATCTGTACAAATATCACACACGAAAATCACAGATTTAACGCGGCTATATACAAAATGCCTCTTACTATTGTAACACTACAGTGACAACTTGAATATATTTGAGTCTATATTTGAAACATGAAGTACATCACATGTTTACACTTGCACAATTCAACATGTCCGAAAAGGTGACTGAAGAAGTAGAGCGTATTGACAATACCTATTCAATGTGTGGTATTTTCACTTACTATATGTTTCACATGTTAGAACAAATAAAAACATTTAGTAATACCAAGTATGATGTTTAGTAAATCATGTAAATATAGTAAAACAGACAGAAAAACAAATCATACAGTAAAAATAATAATTGAGAATTCATTTTCTGTATGTCATTGTCATGAGTGTTAATATACTTGACATACTTTTACTCCACATATTGATATGGAACGTGTCTGATGTTTTAAATGTAGTGTTTTCCCTTTATATTGTTGTGTATGTACAACTACAGTTTTTAGTGCAACAATAAACAAACGCAAGCAGCAATTATAGAGATGCTGTGTTTAACATCTCGGCTCAATTTGGAACACTAAAATACCACAAAATATAATTTTAATGGCACAATCTGTTGTATTTATTTTGCGACCCCGAGTGGGAAAAGCGGTAGAAAATGGATGGATGATTTAAATGATGTTACAAACTAAGAACAGGATGTAAACAAGTGTTGTAGTCATTGCTATGAAGTGGAAAATGGGTGTACAGGATTAAATAAACTCTGCTCCTACTCTTTTTCTGACTTGTTATGAGAAGATGAGAATATGATATAACTGCATGCATGTAAGAAATAAGCTACACAACAACCAAGCACAAACGATTTAGATCATTTTTGTTTCATTTGAAGCAAGTCAGGTATCCAGTGACTTTAGATTTAACAAGTAGACAAGAGCAGATTTTCCTCTTGTTTTTTCTTTTTTTGTGGGTATATCAATTCCCTTATTATTGATATATGATCATTAACAGCACAATTTAGCACTAAAACTAATCAGTTTGGTTTGCAGCCAATGGGTGAATTTAGATTGACCTAAAATAATCTTTAATCATTCAAAAACTAAAACAGTATAAGACGTGATGAGACATTTGTCCCACAGGCGGTATTATCTTATACCCCCTCCCCTCTCATCCCACGGTTTAATCACTTGTCTTCAGTCCCACCTGGCAGTTCCACGCGCGTAAATTCTTGCTTACATTCCACATTGCAGCAGCGCGGCGCACATGGCGGGCCTCTCGAATTTGCGCGCGCTTTACCGCCTCGAACCGATGTGACGTCACGTCACAAAGCGTGGACGTGACTCACGGTTGCCACGGAGATGGCGGGAAATCCGCCCAGAACGTGAAAGCATTGTTGTGTAAATGTGCTGTACACGCATGGTGGGTCTCATGGGACGCAAAAACACTTGTTCAGATCAATTTTAAACCCTCCTCGTTGACATTGCAAATAATAAAATAACTGCCATTCGTTTGCGCTGCATTTTTTTGTTGAACTATTTATGTTAACGTTTTATTGTTCATTTATCCATTCCTTGTGAAAATCTCCCCAAAGCTATTCCGTTCGTTTGTGCAGCAAAACTGTTTTTAACTATCAAAGTTTGTATAGTTTTTATGATATATTATGTTATTCATGATAACCAGACCCCCAACTATGTCAAAATCTCCCCAAACATGTCCCATTCGTTTGTGCTACAACATTTGTCTATTATAGTTATTTTGTTAATCAAGTGTTATTATTCATAATCAGCCCCATAACTATAATAGTTAGACAAAACATGTTTGCAGCACAAACTAATGGGACAAGTTTTGGGTGATTTTCACCGTATTATTCGGACTATAAGGCACACTTTCATTTTCTCAAAACTCGACAATGCGCCTTATACCCCGGAGCGCCTAATATACGGAATCATTTTGGTTGTGCTTACCGACCTTGAAGCTATTTTATTTGGTACGTGGTCAAATGATAAGTGTGACCAGTAGATGGCAGTCAAACATAAGAGATATGTGTAGACTGCAATATTTAAGTTAAAGTACCAATGATTGTCACACACACACACTAGGTGTGGTGAAATGTGTCCTCTGCATTTGACCCATCCACTTGTTCAGTGAGGGGAGCAGTAGCGGTGGCCGCGCCCGGGAATCATTTTGGTGATTTAACCCCCAATTCCAACCCTTGATGCTGAGTCCCAAGCAGGGAGGTAACAGGTCCCATTTTTTTAATAGTCTTTGTCTTTGGTATGACACGGCCAGGGTTTGAACTCATGACCTACCGATCTCAGGGCGGACACTCTAACCACAAGGCCACTGAGCAGGTCAACTCAAGTAAACAACACCAAAATTGTATAAGTTCCATTGAAAATATAGAACATTACACACGGCGCTGAAAAATCAATGAAAATGTTTTAGTACTTTGGTAAGCTATGAAGCCGCACCGCTTGATGGATTGTACTGTGCTTCATCATACGAGTATTATTATGGTGTGTATAAGGTAAGACATTATCTGGCGTTTTGTTTCGCAACATTATGCAAAAGGAACTTTTCTTACCTTCTGGTACCTGCTGATCTGTAGAAGTCCTGAAAATTTGCCCGCGTTCGCCTTTGTAGTCCGTGGCGACATCGTGGTCGATAAGCTTCTTCTTTTTCTCTATCTACTTATGGGACATTCATCCTCCGCTGTTGCCATTTCTAATATAAAGTAGCGTGAAGTTCTTACTTATATCTGTCAGTTAACTCGCCATGAAAGCGCTAAAACATACCGGTATATTGAGTTTACATTATTCACCCAAGGAACTTTAGTTATTAGAGTTCCGGTCGGACGTTTTTTTCACGGGACACATTTGTGTTGTTGTTGCATTAGTGAGCCACGGATGAGGAGATGCTGCTCCGTTATTGATTGAAGTAAAGTCTGAATGTCATTAAAGGCCTACTGAAATGAATTTTTTTTTATTTGAACGGGGATAGCAGATCCATTCTATGTGTCATACTTGATCATTTTGCGATATTGCCATATTTTTGCTGAAAGGATTTAGTAGAGAACATCGACGATAAAGTTGCAACTTTTGCTCGCTGATAAAAAAAGCCTTGCCTGTACCGGAAGTAGCGTGACGTCACCGGAGGAAAGACTTCTCACAATTCCCCATTGTTTACAATGGAGCGAGAGAGATTCGGACCGAGAAAGCGACGATTACCCCATTAATTTGAGCGAGGATGAAAGATTCGTGGATGAGGTACGTTAGAGTGAAGAACTAAAATGCAGTGCAAGACATATCTTTTTTCGCTCTGACCGTAACTTAGGTACAAGCTGGCTCATTGGATTCCACACTTTCTCCTTTTTCTATTGTGGATCACGGATTTGTATTTTAAACCACCTCGGATACTATATCCTCTTGAAAATGAGAGTTGAGAACGTGAAATGGACATTCACAGTGACTTTTATCTCCACGACAATACATCGGCGAAACACTTTAGCTACGAGCTAACATGATTGCATCATGCTTAACTGCATATAGAAACAAAGGAAATAAACCCCTGACTGGAAGGATAGATAGAAAATCAACAATACTATTAAACCATGGACAGGTAACTACACGGTTAATGCTTTCCAGGCTGGCGAAGGTTAACAATGCTGTTGCTAACGACGCCATTGAAGCTAACTTAGCAACCGGACCTCACAGAGCTACGCTAAAAACATTAGCTCTCCACCTACGCCAGCCAGCCCTCATCTGCTCATCAACACCCGTGCTCACCAGCGTTCCAGCGATCGACGGTGCGACGAAGGACTTCACCCGATCACAGATGCGGTTGGCGGCCCGGAGACGGAGGAAGTTAAGGTGAGTTCGGCGGCTAGCGCGTCTGCTATCCATCTCTGTCTTCCTGGTTGTGTTGCTGTAGTCCGCCGCTAATACACCGATCCCACCTACAACTTTCTTATTTGCAGTCTCCATTGTTCATTAAACAAATTGCAAAAGATTCACCAACACGGATGTCCAGAATACTGTGGAATTTTGAGATGAAAACAGAGTTTTTGTATAGGATTCAATGGGTCCGTATACTTCCGTACCAACCCTTGACGTCACGCGCATACGTCAGCATAAAAAAACGTTTTCAACCGGAAGTGTGGCGGTAGTAGTGGGTTTCAGTAGGCCTTTGAAGGCCTACTGAAACCCACTACTACCGACCACGCAGTCTGATAGTTTATATATCAATGATGAAATCTTAACATTGCAACACATGCCAATACGGCCGGGTTAACTTATAAAGTGCAATTTTAAATTTCCCCGCAAACTTCCGGCTGAAAACGTTTCGATATGATGACGTTTGCGCGTGACGTCAATGGTTGAACCGGAAGTATTGGTACACCATTGTATCCAATACAAAAAAGCTCTGTTTTCATCGCAAAATTCCACAGTATTCTGGACATCTGTGTTGGTGAATCTTTTGCAATTTGTTTAATGAACAATGAAGACTGCAAAGAAGAAAGCTGTAGGTGGGATCGGTGTATTAGCGGCCGGCTGCAGCAACACAACCAGGAGGACTTTGAGTTGGATAGCAGACGCGCTATCCAACGCTAGCCGCCGACCGCATCGATGATCGGGTGAAGTCCTTCGTCGCGCCGTCGATCGCTGGAACGCAGGTGAGCACGGGTGTTGATGAGCAGATGAGGGCTGGCGTAGGTGGAGAGCTAAGGTTTTTATCATAGCTCTGACGAGGTCCCGTAGCTAAGTTAGCTTCAATGGCGGCGCTAGCAACAGCATTGCTAGGCTTCGACAGGCGGCACAGCATTAACCGTGTAGTTACAGGTCCAGTGTTTGGTTCGGTGTCTCCTGATAGTAGTATTGTTGATCTTCAGTCCATCTTTCCAGTCAGGGGCTTATTTATTTTGTTTCTATCTGCATTTAAGCACGATGCTATCACGTTAGCTCCACAGCTAAAGTGCTTCACCGATGTATTGTCGTGGAGATAAAAGTCTCTGTGAATGTCCATTTCGCGTTCTCAACTCTCATTTTCAAAAGGATATAGTATCCGAGGTGGTTTAAAATACAAATCCGTGATCCACAATAGAAAAAGGAGAAAGTGTGGAATCCAATGAACCCTTGTACCTAAGTTACGGTCAGAGCGAAAAAAGATACGTCCTGCACTGCACTCTAGTCCTTCACTCTCACGTACCTCATCCACGAATCTTTCATCCTCGCTCAAATTAATGGGGTAATCGTCGCTTTCTCGGTCCGAATCGCTCTCGCTGCATTGTAAACAATGGGGAAATGTGAGGAGCCTTTCAACCTGCGACGTCACGCTACTTCCGGTACAGGCAAGGCTTTTTTTTATCAGCGACCAAAAGTTGAGAACTTTATCGTGGATGTTCTCTACTAAATCTGGCAATATCGCGAAATGATCAAGTATGACACATACAATGGATCTGCTATCCCCGTTTAAATTTTAAAAATTCATTTCAGTAGGCCTTTAAAATAGTTAGCTCCATCTTTTGACACTTCTTCCACTCCCGTCCTTGCACGCTACACCGCTACAACAAAGATGACGGGGAGAAGACGCTGTCGAAGGTGAGCCACGTAAATAAGACCGCCCACAAAACGAAACTCTAACGGCACAAACGAATGGCAGTGTTATTTTAATAATTGCAATGATATGGTCAGTTACAACTATTTCGGACATAAATGATCTTTTCCACACAATATTAATCTGTCATAGCTGTAATTAATAAGGTAGACAAAATATAAAGATTATTTGTACAGTATAGACCCCTGCTTTTTGCAAATGGTAAATAAATGCACTGCATAAAAATCTCCAAAAAAAGCCTGTTGTTTATACTGTAAACAAGTGGTGTCCATAGTGCGGCTCGTTTCTTAATGGCCAACGGTGAATTTTAGGGATAAAATCCAACCAAAAGGAAAAAAATGCACAATGTAAAGAGGAAAACATGTCATGTTAATGAATGTCTTTAAACACTGTACAGTGGTCCCTCAACTTGAAGACTATTTTTGAGATAAGAGCAGTCTCTCAGCTAAATGTTGCTTTAAGTTGAGGTCCAAGCATCCCTGCGAACAGTGAACCATGTGTGATCCATAGGGATGATACTCGAAACCGGTTTTCCCGGTTGTTTGATAAGAAAAGAACCGAGTCCTCGGACTCGAATCCCTTTTTGAGAACCGGTACCCGTTATCGAGACCACTATAGTAAAGGAAAAGAGTTGATTCTTTATTCGAATCCCGTCCCGACCAGAAATAATAACTTTACTGAGATTTTAGCAGGGTAAAACACATGACGAACACTTTTACGACCAACCGGAAACATAGCAACGCACCTCCTTTACGGCAGCTGTCGCAACGTTCTTAAAACAACCGCAGCACATACATATATATACACAACATATCTCCCTTTTTTAACTTTTGTTTTTCTTTCCTTGTAAACAAAACAAAATCACACTGTAGATGTGTTGTCTGTCTAATTATAAATAATGCAGACGAGGCGTGTTGGCTGAGTTCTTGACGTTTACTTTCACAGCGTGGCAACATGCAACACTTTTCGGGGCTACCGCGCATGCTCGTAACTCCCGTTGCATGCTGGGTAGTGTAGTTGTTATATTCTCTAGCTCATAACATTTTTCCCCCATAAAGAAATAATGTTAACTCAATAAAGTGTATTTCTTTTTTTAGCTTTAACTTTTCATTTATTAGCATTGTAACCACATTTGCAAAGAACTTTTCATTATTTTCAGTTTTGTGCCCAAGGGACTGATTTTATTTAACACTATATTATTATTTATACACCTATAGTGATCACAGAGACAGGTTGTTTATGTGTTACTGTATATATTTGTTTCTCTGAAAAATCCCACTTAATATACTTTGGGTAACAACAGTCAATATTTATTTTTTTTATTTTATTTTTTTAGGTGGGTAACAGTCAATATTTATTTATTTATTAGATTTTATTTTTTTATTATATAATAAAAGTGAGCTTTTGTTAAACCAAATATTGTGTGTTTTTTTCTATATACAACAACCTATCTGGACTCGATAAGAGAATCGATAAGGAATCGGTTCGATAAGAGGATTCGATAATAGGCTCGAACTCGATAATTCCTTATCAAACATCATCCCTAGTGATCCAACTAAAGAATCTTGCGCAACCGACATAACTTAGTTTTTTCAGCCATGGTTAGGAAGAAAGTGAGAGTGAATGACAGTGCTGAGAAGAAGTGGATGATATTCATTGAATAAATAAATGTTTCCCTATTGTTTGTGTTTTTACCTTTTTGGTCAAACCCCTTTGGGACTGCGCAACGAAGGTTGGCACTTTTGTTACTTTAACGCTACTTATACTTTTTTGGGGACTTTTTGAAACTGCTTCCCAGGAGCCTTTTAGCCGTGGCTCAATTGTTTGGGGTCTAAACAGCCATAAGACCTCACAACACATTTATGTGATTACTGATTCCTTTGATGATTTTCATTGTGTGCTATATGGATGTTGGTGTTTTTTTGTTGTAATCGTATCTCACATCTATACATATTAGTGAGCAATTTTTAGTATTCATTACTATTTGTTTGTTTTTCATTATGCTTTACTTCTGTTACTGTATGTAAAAACCTGCACTGCAACAACGTAATCCCCCCATTGTGCGATAAATACAAGTGTATCCTGTCCTATCCTAACACCAGTCAAGAATAATAAAGTAATATCTAAACAGTAGACATTTATCTATGAAAATATGGAAAAGCTGCTGATGGTGTGTTTGATAAAGAAGCAGCTCGAACAGACCTGGGCAAAATACGGCCCGCGGGCCACATGCGGCCCGTTAAGATTTTCAATCCGGCCCGCCGGATATTCTACATAATTTTTTTAGACCTTTAACATCAAAACTGTAGCCGCGATTATGATGTGCAGTGCTGTTTTTAGATGACAGTAAGTCTTGAACTATAGAAAGTATTTCAATGGTCAAAATCTGCGCTTTTGGATGTCATACAAGTTATTACGGTAATCTACGTCACAGCAGCTCAGATGAGGAACAAAGCAGAGTGGGCGGGGTTTGTTTTCAACCGCACAGCCAACCCAAACGCATGTGTCAGGAACAGATGCGGAAACACATTTTTACGTGATAATATATCATATTGTAGGTGTATATTACACTTTGCATTCATATTTTGCTGGGGTTTTTTTACATTTTTGAGAAGTAAAAGAGGAGCGACGTTCATTTGTTAATATTTTATTGTTCACAGTAAATCCCACTTTCTTTATTTTAATGTACATTTTGGGTGTCCCATTCAGTAAAAAACTGTAAAATTCCATTCCGTTTTTTCGAGGTGGTGTGCCATAATTTTTTAGAATTCCATCAGACATTGTGACTTTTGGTATTAGTGTTTCTGAAAAAAAGGGACCCAAACACACATACTGTACAGCAGGTTTTTACAGCTAAATGCGTATATATACATGATATATATATATACATGATATATATATACATATATATATATATATATATATATATATATATATATATATATATATATATATATATATATATATACATACACACACACATACATACATACACACACACATACATACATATTGGCCCCCCAGACACATTTTTCTCTCAATCAATGATACTCCTTGTTGTTTGAAGATAAATGTAAAATAGAGTTGGCAGTAAACTATTTTAATCAAGGTAAATCACATGAAATATTCACAACTAATTGTATTATACGCTGTAACAATAGGCAGCACGGTGGCAGAGGGGTGAGTGCATCTGCCTCACAATACGAAGGTCCTGAGTAGTCCTGAGTTCAATCCCGGGCTCGGGATCTTTCTGTGTGGAGTTTGCATGTTGTCCCCGTGACTGCGTGGGTTCCCTCCGGGTACTCCGGCTTCCTCCCACCTCCAAAGACATGCACCTGGGGATAGGTTGATTGGCAACACTAAATTGGCCCTAGTCTGTGAATGTGAGTGTGAATGTTGTCTGTCTATCTGTGTTGGCCCTGCGATGAGGTGGCGACTTGTCCCGAGTGTACCCCGCCTACCGCCCGAATGCAGCTGAGATAGGCTCCAGCGACCCCCCCGCGACCCCACAAGGGACAAGCGGTAGAAAATGGATGGATGGATGGGCTGTAACAATAGTTATTAGTCTCAACCCGGGTGACCGAATGCTCATGCTAACCAGCTAAAGCTGATGTGCTTATTTTATCGCCGTGAGATAAACACTGATGTTTATTATTCATATATTGTTATTTACAGCTGAAATGGATCGTAAGGATTCGACCAAGCCTCGTGAATTTATCATTTACTAAGGGGGCGACTTCCTGACTTTTGCACACTGTGGACAAAAGCCTCGCTGGCTGTGGAAGCAAACTACACAAGTCTACAGGGAGCTATAGTTCCAGGAATGAAAGCTTCCAGGGACTCAAAGTTTCTGAACTTTTTGTGGAAAGGAGCCTGAAGTAGGCAACTGTGCTGACTGTGTCATCCTACACTTCATTCTTAACAATGACTCCTCATACTTTTACTGTTGTAGATTGCAGTCTCATGTGAGACAAGCAGGTAAACAAGATGCAGTTCATCACACTCACACACACACACACACACACACACGTATTTGTTAACTTCTTGCGACCTCCGAAAAATGCCTTCCTCTTTAGGACCACCCTTTGTAGATATATAAAGATTTGTATTTACAACATTAATAATATATACATACTATGCAAATATTATAAAGCTTGTTGTGAAAAATGAGTTGGAATTTCACAAGAAAAGGGTGACAATTTCACAAGAAAAACTAAACATTTTGGCAGTCTTATAATAAAGGTTGTAATTTTACTCAGCGCAAGTCAAAATTTTACAAGAAAAACTGAACATTCGTGCAATATTATGACAAAAGTTGGAATTTTACTCAATAACAGTTGCAATTTTACAAGAAAAGCTTAAAATGTTGGCAATTTTATGAAAAGAGTCGTGATTTTACTCGACAAAAGTCAATTTTATAAGAAAACTTTAAAGTTTTGGCAATATTATAATAATAATCGGAATTTTACCTGGCAAAATTATGACAAAAGTCATAATTTTACTCAAAAAATGTCACTATTTTACAAGAACAAAAAAAAATGGCAATATTGTGATAAGTCAGAATTTTATGTGACAAATGTCACCATTTTGCATTAAAAAGTTATAATTTTACATAAAAAAAGTAATAATCTTTACGAGAAACAGAAAGAATGAGAAATTGTTCCCAATTTTATAAGAAGTCTGTTTTTAGTTAATTTATATATTTTAGAATTTTTTATTTGTAATTGGTTTTTAATCTTCATTATTTACTTCGTTATTACAGTATGTCTCTATATACATATTTATTTTATTTTCTTATTAATTTTGGCCAAAGGGGGCACATTTCAATATCTTACACACATTTATTACATGTTGGCCAGAGGGAGAGCACTTCGAATTTTTACACACACTTGTTATTTCATATGTTGACCAGAGGGGGAGCACTTTTAAAACTGACACAGTCAATTTGAAAAAACCCTCCTTTTTAAGACCACCCAAATTTTGATAGATTTCACCACCAGAGGTGAAAATGAGATCTCTATTTTTTATTTGTTGTAATGTGCTTAAGGCCAATGACAAACGAGTCACAGACCACAAATGGCCCCTGTGCCGCACTTTGGGCAACCCAGCTGTAAAAGCCAACTGGCCACTATAGCCTAAGTACCGTAGTGTATTTGTCCATCCTATGGTCACATACGGGACGCGGGTTGTCTTACGTCAGCACCGGAAGTCGTAAAGTCAGCTGTTCACCTGGCGGGTTTTTTCAGGCATAAATAGGGAAATCCTTTAGCTGCCGTCTTGTTCTATCATATATTGCTGCCTTTGCACCTGTCAATGTTTACTTTTGTATGCAAATCAAATCAACTTTATTTATAGAGCACATTTAAAATTTACCACAGGGGTAGCCAACGTGCTGTACAATAGGCAGGTTAAAAGATAACACAAGAAAAACGAGCCAACGCAACACAAACAGAGCACGATAAAAAAAAACAAAAAAAAAACATAGAAACAGGTTCACAGCAGGTGCATTATGGGACACCATAGCAGGATGGAGATCACAGAGTGTTAAAGGCCATGGAATAAAAGTGTGTTTTTAAGAGTGATTTAAAAACAGGAAGAGAGGAGGCCTGCCTAACACTCAACGGTAAGTCGTTCCAGAGCTTGGGAGCAGTAGCAGCGGAAGCTCTGTCACCTCTAAGCTTCAGCCTTGTGTCTAGGGACCGTCAACACAAATCAAAGCACATCAAATAAACAAAAAAATCCTGACTTTGGAGCAATGTTCACGGACTCCAGTATTTGGCTCTCTATTAGATGCAATGGTTTTCCATATTGGGACCATGACTTCGGTCTTAACTTGTTCACCGGTCCTCATATGGAAGGTACTTTTCCTTGTTGATGTCTCAAGAAGGATAGAAATACAAGAACGCACACACACACACACACACACACACACACACACATACACACACACACACACACACACACACACACACACACACACACACACACACACACACACACACACACACACAAATGCCCCTCCTGTGCTGGCATTTCCTTTAGCCAAGTATGCCAAGTGTCACGTGTGCTCGCCCCGCCCCTTGACGAGACTCCTCGTATGGGAAACCTCACCCACATGAGCTCATAAAAGTCTTTACCCGAACCAGACGATAACCTCCTTTTTGGACCACGTTTCAAAGCCTACAAGAATCGCTTAGCCCGGAGTATATTGGACATGGAGAACGTAAGTAACGTCTTTTTAACCACATGAGCTAGTTCCTCATGTCACGCAGGGCCGGCCCGTGGCATAGGCCGTATAGGCAAATGCTAAGGGCGCCATCCATCAGGGGGTGCCACGCCAGTGCCACAAATGTTGGAGGAAAAAAAAAAAAGAAAAAAAAGTTGGTACTATTATTTCTAAATATATAAAATAATCCCACGTTAATTAAAATGCAAAGTAAAGCCTATTTAATAGAAATATTATTTGTTACAACATTACGCCCCCCCTCCCCCGGCACGGTGCGCCCCCTCCCTTCCCGTATCATGACTCTTTTTGGACGTCACCACATAAAAAAATCAACACAAGATGTCAAAACGGCCAAAACTGTCAGGTGCCCAGGGGAGAAAAGAAGGGGAGAAACGATAAAAAGACAGAGGTAGCAGGTAGGTAACGTTTGCCTACATTAAATTATTTGTCTGTTACAGAATGTGATAGTAACCTGTCTTTTTAGCATTAAGCTAATGTTACATGATTCGGCAATTGCTAATCAATAAATAGCTAGTTCTGTTTTAACGTCGGGTTAATATTGTGGAGGGGGCTAAATTGTTATGGAAAATAATAATGTAACGTTAGGTAATTACAGTACTCCCTGGTGTACAGTAATTTGTAAGTCATTCTAGTTAATGCAATATTAAAAAGCACAAATAGAGAACTCTGTAGGATCCCCTTTTTTTGTAATATAGTTGTTAAAGTCATACTGGTTTGATATCTTGTTTTGTGCAGTGCCTTATTTATATTGTATTTTTAATTTATTTTATGCAACTTGTTGACACGTTTTATTTTGTGTTTATGTATGTAAAAAATATTGTATTTCATGTATTCATTTTTTATATTCATTTATTTATCCATATTTTTTTTAATCTTGTTAACTATTCTGATTGTTAATTTGCTTTCTTTAAGTAAAAAAAAAAGGTCAAAGACAAAGCTATTCGGTTTCTTGTGAGTATATACACTTCACTGCCGAAGTGGGGGGGGGGGGGGGGGCACCTAAAATCTTGCCTAGGGCGCCAGATTGGTTAGGGCCGGGCCTGATGTTACGTTGTGGTCAAAATCTGCTTAGCTAGCTTAATGGCGTAAATATAAGTATTAGCTCGTTCCAAGAGGCAAGTGGGATAATATCCAGATTTTATGTATATTTGTAAAATAATGAATACTTAAGTGTTGTTTGTTGTCCACGGAGGTCCGTCGGGTTCGACTGACAGTGCTTGACTCGCCGACAAGGCGGATAGTAAGTGGGCGGGGTCTTCCCAGTCCAGCTCGTGCGTGACTCTGCAAACTCCCGCCACAGCCTTGAATGCTCCTCTCGGCACCGCCTACTCACTTGCACTACGTCATTTCCTCTTGAACGAACTGTGTAACAATAGTATTTTTTTATTTTGTTTATTGAACAACACACATACATTTATATTGCACACAAGTCAAGGCACTTTCAACATCAGCGAAACATGTCAAGGAAAGAAAACAAAAGCAAACACAGAATATTAAATAATAATAAATAATTTAAAAAAATATGGAGAGAACAAAAAAAACAGGGCTACCTAATTCACTTTAAATGTTTTTAACAAATATATCAATTTAAGGGCTTTTGTACTCTCCAAGATTTGATTGATAATTGTAAACCATTAAGCCTATTAGAAAATGTAGGCCTTACTTTCATAAATCTACATTTATGTAGAAAATGTTTTGCCTGGAGCACAATAATGTTGACAAACATTTCTATGTTACAGTCCTATATAAAAAATACCACATTTGATATATGTGTAACAATAGGGTTCACTGTTAAGATATGCGTTCCCCTCAACTCCCCCCAAAATGGATTTACTCGCTGGAAAAAAAAGACAATATAACATACATCCATAAACGTGGACGCATGTGAAAAAGTGCAATATATTTATCTGTACAGTAGTCTATTTATTTATTTATATATATTTATTTATTTTATATATATTTATTTATTTATGTATGCACCTTATTGCTTTTTTATCCTGCACTACCATGAGCTTATGTAACGAAATTTCGTTCTTATCTGTGCTGTAAAGTTCAAATTTGAATGACAATAAAAAGGAAGTCTAAGTCTAAGTCTAAGTCGAACTATTGTTTGTGTTGCAACAGGGACATTAGTCAGTGATGCACCGAAAATGGAGTAGAGCTTGTGATGTACTGTTGTGGACGTGTTTGCCAAAGTTGAACAAAAAAATTACAGCCCATCCATTCATCCATTTTCTACCGCTTGTCCCTTTTTGGGGGTGCTGGAGCCTAGTTTAGTCTAAATAATACATTATGTAGTCCATGTGTAATAGAGAACAGAATTTAACAAAATGTAAAAAAAAATAAAAAATGTTTTATAATAATAACTACCGAAGTGCGTGTGTGTGCTCGCGGAAAATCCAACAACCACGTTTAAGTGTGGAAATTACTTTAATATGAGATAAATATGAATAAACTGATTAATTCACAATTATCTGACTTGGTTGTCAGTTATACAGGCGTGGGTGACGAAGTTACAGTAGCATGACAAATGTCAAAAGTCGTTTTATTTTATTGACATTCCTTCTGCATAATTGGGCCAACATGACAACAAATACCACAAAGTGCTACAAACCTGTGAATGTATTAACATAATGCACTTTTTAAATGTGACACATATGTCTATCTGTGTTGGCCCTGTGATGAGGTGGCGACTTGTCCAGGGTGTACCTTCCGCCCGAATGCAGCTGCAATAGGCTCCCGCGACCCCAAAAAGGGAGAAGTATATGTATTAGAGCAGCGTTTTTCAACTTTTTTGAGCCAAGGCACATTTTTTTCATTTTAAAAATCCGGAGGCACACCACCAGCAGAAATCATTAAAAAATTAAACTTAGTAGTCGATATTGACAATAAAAAATTGTTCTTGCAATTGTTGGATATGACTTTAAACCATAACCAAGCATGCATCACTATAGCTCTTGTCTCAAAGTAGGTGTACTGTCACGACCTGTCACATCACGCCGTGACTTAATTTGAGTTCTTTGGTGTTTTCCTGTGTGTAGTGTTTTAGTTCTTGTCTTGCGCTCCTATTTTGGTGGCTTTTCCTGTTTTGTTGGTATTTTCCTGTAGCAGTTTCATGTCTTCCTTGAACGCTATTCCCCACACCTGCTTTGTTTTGGCAATCAAGATTATTTAAGTTGTGTGGACGCTATTCTTCTTTGTGGGGACATTGTTGATTGTCATTTTCATTTTGGATGTACTTTGTGGACGCCGTCTCTGCTCCACAAGCTGCAAGTTTTTGCTGTCGTCCAGCATTCTGTTTTGTTTACTTTGCAGCCAGTTCAGTTTTTAGTTTCGTTTTGCATAGCCTTCTCTAAGCTTCAATGCCTTTTCTTAGCGGCACTCACCTTTTGTTTATTTTTGGTTTAAGCATTAGATAGCTTTTGACCGCTGTCGTCTGCATATTGTGATTACGGCAAACCATGTTCCCGACATCTACATAGCAATTAGCTACCTGCTGCCACCTACTGATATGAAAGAGTATTACACGGTTACTCTGCCGAGCTCTAGACAGTATAGACACTCAACAACAGCACATTATTTGCGGATTATAATTACTGGTTTGCAAAAATTTTTTTTAACCCAATTAGGTGAAATTACATATTCTCCCACGGCACACCAGACTGTATTTTACGGCACAGTGGTTGAAAAACACAGTATTAGAGCCTGCCTGAGATAGTCTTGATAATGGGAATGCTACTTTTTTTTTTTTTAATAAACCTTTATTTATAATCTGCAACATTTACAAACAATTGCGAAATAATAATCAAAACAAGTACAAAAACAGTACAAAACAGCGCCAGGGGGTTGTAAACTCAATAAAGTAACTAAAATAGTATGCAAAATATAAATATGTAACAAAATGTAAAGCCATAGGCTATGGGAATCCTACCCAACCCTTCCTGGATGAATGTAATGACTCATAGTTTCCTTTGCTTCATGTAATCCTTTTCTATATGATGTGACCAGTTAAATAGTTGCACTTCTCTATTCTATTTATAACTGAAATGTCACGCCTGGTCTTCCCAGTGCGCCATTGCACACATTCATCTCAATAGGAACTCAGTAGTTGGTGTCAGAGTCCCCCTAGTGGCGATTCTTTCCTCCTGCAGTTTTTATCGAGGACATGTTCTTACATGTCTGAGGAGGCAATGTCTAGGCATATCCCGGCCACTGTCACGTGACAGTGAGTCATGGCTGCTCAGTACAAATACAGTCCCGGCAGCAGTAGCAAAAGTCAGAGGCTGTGGTGTGGTGTGGTGTGGTCGCTGAGGAAGACTAAAACAATGGTAAGACACTTTTATACTAACGGGCACAGATAGACTAATTATCTTGTATTCAATTGTAATTAATTGGACATATCATCTACTGTTTGTCAAGTTCCAGATATTTCACACTTTTCTTCAATAATATTTTGTCACTGTCACTAAAAGGCAAAATATTTATGTATATTATTAAATTCAAACACTATTTTTTATGTACAAGAAAAAAACTGTAATGTCTAATGTTTTTATCAAAACATATTTAGAATAAAATTCAAATTTAGATATGTAAAATGTTCATATCTCGTATATGTTCAGATTAGGTTGGAATTTGTTGTGCAATATTAAAATGAGGGTGTGGCATTGGACACATTGTTAATGGACTATGAGTAACATTTGTGATTGATCATCTGAATTGACGTATGGATGGCAGAAAATGCACATAGGAGTGTATTAATTAAAATTTGATAACTTATCAAAACATTTTTGACAACTTCGATGACTGTCTCGACAGCACCCCTGCTGGTTGCAGTCACGTACTGCACCCCGTTTAGCCTTACTTGCTCAACCAACTGTTTAAATTAAATACAATTAAATTACCACTGATAGTCACACACACTAGGTGTGGTGAAATTACTCTCTGCATTTGTTCCACTCCCTGGGAGGGGAGGCGACCAGTGAGCAGCAGCAGTGGCCACGCTCGGGAATCGTTTTGGTGATTTAACCCACAATTCCAACCCTAGATGCTGAGTGCCAAGTAGGGAGGTAATGGGTCCCATTTTTATAGTCTTTGGTATGACTCGGCCGGGGTTTTAACTCACGACCTACCGATCTCAGGGTGGGCACTCTAACCACTAGGCCACTGAGCAGGTTTTACCATGCCAACTTTATTTATAAAGCCCTTTAAAAACAACCACAGTTGAAAAATAATGAAGCAGTTAATAAATATATATATAAAAATGTGATAATATAATATATTAGTATATATTATATACTGTATATATAATATGTAAATATTACATATGTTATATTGCTACTATGGTACATTTTTAGTCTACTTTATACCTTTTTGTGCCCTTGTGTGCATTATCCTTTCCATCCTTTGTAACTGAACTACTGTGTGGAACAATTTCCCTTGAGGATCAATAAAGTTTGTCGAAGTCTAATAACCATGCACATGCTTTTGTTTCCTTTAGTGTCGAATGATGGTGAGTCAAAAGCTCATCCCAAAACGTCAGGGGAGCGGCACCGCACGACGGAACCTGTTCGGCCCGGTCAACCACAAGCAGTTGCACATGTTCTTCCGGACTGAAATGAGGAAAGACCTGGAGGAGGCGTCGCGGCGCTGGAGCTACGACTTCATTGCCGACAAGCCTCTTGAGAGCGGCCATTTCCACTGGGAGAGTGTCCCGGGCACCACGGTGCCGCGGCTTTTCAGGGCCGGTGTGATCGCTCAGACGAAAGGTCAAAGGGCGGCAGTTGGTCCCAAGAAAAGAAGAGCGGCGACGTCACCAAAGTGCGGGAAGGAGAACTTCCCTGAATACGCGTTGGAAAGATGTCCTCTGGACGTGGAGAAAACACCAGAGAAGAAGGAGAAAGTCCGGCTGAGGAGGAAACAAACTAACATTACAGGTCATTATTTCACTTTAATCCTGTGCTCTTTATTAAAACTATTTGACACAGCTAATTATTATAAAAAAACATACTGCTTTTAATTTGCCATCTAAATGTTTTCCTGGCGCTATCCCAACAGATTTCTATCAGGCAAAACGAAGAGTGGTTGGAACGCAGAGTAAATCTGTGGAGTGAATCCCATCAGTCCCTGAAGGAGTGCCAATATTCCATCACTCAGAAGGGACCTCAACACCTTGTCTTCACGGTTCTTTAGACAAACTTTATTGATCCACAAGGGAAATTGTTCAAAATTAGGATGCTTTTTTTTTGAAAGGGAGGAAGATTGAACGGGTGGTTTGGGTTTTTCAAGTTGGTAAGAAGTTGACATTTGATCTGGGGAGATTACCGTTAATCTCCTCAATGGTGGATTTATTCTCATTTGGATCAAGCGGGTGTCCAAGTGTCGACTGAATTATTCCATCTGTGCATTCCGCAACTCAGTGGTGGACAATACTTAGAATGAACAATAATAATACTTGAAACACCTCAGAGTTCATAACAGTCTTCCTCTATGAATGTCATCCATTGAGGATGCAAGGTCCTCTTGACAAACAGGAGTCCACTTTTTGTTGTTGGGGAATGAGTCATTTTAATGTTAACTCTCCATAAGCACTTCCTTTCCAAAGTATATTTACCTTTTACAGCTCAGGATATTTCTGTGTGGAGGTTGTATGTTCTCCCCGTGACTGCGTGGGTTCCCTCCGGGTACTCCGGCTTCCTTCCACCTCCAAAGACATGCACCTGGGGATAGTTGTGTGGTAACACTAAATTGGCCCTAGACATGCACCTGGGGATAGGTTGATTGGTAACACTAAATTGGCCCTAGACATGCACCTGGGGATAGGTTGATTGGCAACACTAAATTGGCCCTAGTGTGAGAGTGAGTGTGAATGTTGTCCGTCTATCTGTTGGCCCTGTGATGAAGTGGCGCCTTGTCCAGGGTGTACCCCGCCTTCCGCCCGAATGCAGCTGAGATAGGCTCCAGCACCCCCGTGACCCCGAATGGGACAAGCGGTAGAAAATGGATGGATGGATATCCACACGCACCACCAATTCATAGGAATAACACTTAGAAGAGTTCTAATGTGCTAAATTTAGATTAGACACGGGTGCCATCATGTCGTCTTCTGTCTTGTGCACTGTACGGATAACACAGTGTAACACATGTACACAAAGTGTGTGTATATATATATATATATGATATAGATATTAGTTTTATAGTATATAGTTTATCACTGCATTGTAAAGTAGCATTGATGAATAGTAAACCCATTGCAGTATTGCACATGCACACATCCAGCATTAGTGTTTGCACATGCAGTAATTTAAGCGCTTAATGGTGCCCCACCTGTAACAATCATGCAGTGCATCAGCCTTAATTGTGATCTGCCTCAAATGTTTGTCTCATCATGGATTCTATGTATGCTCCTGCTGCTGTAGCTGAGCAGAACATGTTCAACTCGGCGACTGAAACACTAATCATGACAAACTGATGTGCACAGCTGTTTTATGTGTAAAGCTACAAAATGAAAAATATATTTATTGTCCCATGCCTTGTTGATTTACTTTGTTATGAAATTAAAATAAATTGTCAGAATTTGATGTTTTTTTTGTCATTTCCTATCACAGTTTTAAATTGGGATTCCACAGTGTCTGCACCAAAATCAGCTTCACGACCAATGCCCCCCATTAAAAAAAAAATATATATATAAGCCAAGTTCCCACATCTGCAGTCCCCGCCAAGGTTTCTCATTGCGTCCAGTGGGTTGACTTTTTTCTTGCCCTGATGTGGGATCTGAGCCGAGGATGTCGTGGCTTGTGCAGCCCTTTGAGACATTTGTGATTAAGGGCTATATCAATAAACTTTGATTAATTGATCATCCAACACGTCCAGACATGTTCATATTTCAGACATCTTCTGACTAGGTTGGAATTGGTTTTGTATTAATACAAATAAGGGAGTGGCATTGGACAAATTGTTGATTGTGAGTTCTTTGTTTTGTCCTGTCTGAACTTTTTTGAAGCCTCTTTCTTTGCGCTGTCCTCAAATCTAAACATCAAACATGGATATGATCAGCTGGACTCTCGACGCAATTGACAAAGTCTTTTCGACAAGGAAAAGAGGTTCGAGGAGCCTGGCTGCCCTGATGGAACCATTGCTGCGGGGTACGTGAGAGACTCCTGGGATAAATGGAGAATCATGTGCCTCTCAGTCCTTTCCATCGAGGACGTGGAAGACATCTACCTATTTGGAACCGTGATCGCGGGGCACCTGCTGATTGGGCTGGGCATTGCTCTGGTGTATCGTCAAATTCGGAAGACGATGGCAGCCACTCAAGGAGCCCAACGGCTGTTCGTCGCAATAGAAGGATTGGGTCGGGCTGTGCGAACACAGACTGTGGCGATTTCTGATCTGAATCACAAAATGGATCTCATTATGGAGAAGCTTGCTGAGAAGGAGAATTCAATTGAATTTGAGAGAACCAGCACGGACACAGAGCAGGCAAGTCATTGTTTTGACTGCTCGAAGAAAACATCCTAATCTACGATTTGACTCCCTCGAATGGCCTTGACGCAGGAACAGGCTGTTCTGAAAAACTCCCCCGAGGACTCCTCAACGATGGACGCTTTTGACCTTCCTTTTTTTCAATAACATCTGGTGTCGAACTTTGAGTTCGGCCCCAGTCCACAAAAACATTTCAACATCTCACCCAAGTTAATTGGGCGTACATGCACGCACCCGCCCCTTCCCCAATCAACACCTTCACCACTGCTTAATTCTTCTTCGGGGTTGTGGACGGCTGAGTAGCGCTTTATAGTGGCAGCCGGCCCCCAGGGCCCCAAATTTCCCCCCCTCCCCCTCTGTTGCGAGTTGTTGTTATTATATGTATCATGTTTATGTGTGCTATGCCATGTGAGTTTTTTTCCTTGGACTCAGTCTGGACCCCTCCCGAGGGTCCAGCCTTAGACTGACATTTTTTTTACTCTTCCCCCCTTTCCAAATATCACTTTTTTCCCACCTTTTTTAAGGAGCGCTGTAAGTGGCTGATCCAATGGCGGTCCCGCCTTGTCCCCCTGTAACGTATGTCTGCTCTTAGTGGGACTGTGCCAAAAAGGAAATTTCAGTTCTTATGTGTCTTGTACATGTTAAAGAATGGACAACAATAAAGCATCTTGAATCTTGAATCTTGTATGTTATGAATATATATAGCTATAGTCTTCTGAGTTGAACAACAAACATTGTAACTGTTGTAATTGTGTGAATTTGGGGCAAATGTAAGTTTTTATTTCTTTCTGCTCCTTTTCATTCATGGTTTTTTATGATTTATTTGAATGTTTTGTTAATTGTTTTTACACCTTAACTGAATGAAATAAAAGAACAGAAAAAACAACAAAAACATGTGAGTACCGGGCAGTAATACGTTTTACTTCTTTCTGTTTCTTTTCGTTCATTATTTATTTAAAATGTTATTATTGTTTTTTTGTTTGACCTTGAATGTAAAACAAAATTATGCGTACCATTTGTGATCGACCGTTTTGTCATCAGAATTGACATTTAAATGGCATGTATATATACACATGAGTATTTTTTTTAATTTTATGAAATGATAAAATCGACTCGTCCAGGGTGTACCCCGCCTTCCGCCCGAGTGCAGTTGGGATAGGCTCCAGCGCCCCCCGCGACCCTGAGAAGGACAAGCTGTAGGAAATGGATGGATGCAGCAAAATCAGACAATGAAAAAAACAAAAAAACATTTCACAACTTTATCTCTTTAATTGTCTAGAGTAGAATGGAAGCTGACGATACATTGAAAAAAAAGATTTGACTTAAAACATCAAGTTAGTGTACATTTTTATTTTTACTGTACAGTTCTGATGACTGAGCTACCATCTTTTTTTTTTTTTTTTTTTTTTTACCGTAAAATGTATGGTAATCTTTACAGCAAATTACTGTAAATTGAAAAACGGTACCACTGTTATTTTTACGGTAAAATTCTGGTAACTTAGCTCCCAGTTGTTTTTTAACTGTAAAACCTAGAGTCGTTATTTTTACAGTGCACTAAAAACGACAGAAATGGTACAACTTTTATTTTTAAAGTAAAATGCTGGCGACTGAGCTACCCAAGTAGCTTCAGTCTAACGGAATCATCATCGCTATAGCAACGTCTAACTGAAGCCTGATGAACACACTGCTTCTCTGATGCTTTTCATGTTTGCTAGCAGTTGACCTGATTTCTGTCAATCTTTTTTTGGGGTCATCACACACACGCCTGTCCCTGCTCGGTCATGATGGCAACCGCTGTCAATATTCAGATAAAGGTGCTCACCATGTACATGATGTATTTCTGGTTAATTTTCACAGTTTATCAAGTAGTTTAAATTAAAGTAGTCTGTGTACAGCATGTAAAGATGTACTATCCACTGAAAAAAATAAATAAATATAATACCATCCATCCATCTTCTTCCGCTTATCCGAGGTCGGGGCGCGGGAGCAGCAGCCTAAGCAGGGAAGCCCAGACTTCCCTCTCCCCAGCCACTTCGTCCAGCTCTTCCCGGGGGATTCCGAGGCGTTCCCAGACCAGCCGGGAGACATAGTCTTCCCAACGTGTCCTGGGTCTGCCCCGTGGCCTCCTACCGGTCGGACGTGCCCTAAACACCTCCCTAGGGAGGCGTTCGGGTGGCATCCTGACCAGATGCCCGAACCACCTCATCTGGCTCCTCTCGATGTGGAGGAGCAGCGGCTTTACTTTGAGCTCCCCCTGGACGGCAGAGCTTCTCACCCTATCTCTAAGGGAGAGCCCCGCTTGTACCCGTGATCTTGTCCTTTCGGTCATAACCCAAAGCTCATGACCATAGGTGAGGATGGGAACGTAGATCGGCCGGTAAATTGAGAGCTTTGCCTTCCGGCTCAGCTCCTTCTTCACCACAACGGATCGATACAGCGTCCGCATTACTGAAGACGCAGCACCGATCCGCCTGTCGATCTCACGATCCACTCTTCCCTCACTCGTGAACAAGACTCAGAGGTACTTGAACTCCTCCACTTGTGGCAGGGTCTCCTCCGCAACCCGGAGATGGCACTCCACCCTTTTCCGGGCGAGAACCATGGACTCGGATTTGGAGGTGCTGATTCTCATCCCAGTCGCTTCACACTCAGCTGCGAACCGATCCAGTGAGAGCTGAAGATCCTGGCCGGATGAAGCCATCAGGACCACATCATCTGCAAAAAGCAGAGACCTAATCCTGCAGCCACCAAACCAGATCCCCTCAACGCCTTGACTGCGCCTAGAAATTCTGTCCATAAAAGTTATGAACAGAATCGGTGACAAAGGGCAGCCTTGGCGGAGTCCAACCCTCACTGGGAACGTGTCCGACTTACTGCCGGCAATGCGGACCAAACTCTGGCACTGATCATACAGGGAGCGGACCGCCACAATCAGACAGTCCGATACCCCATACTCTCTGAGCACTCTCCACAAGACTTCCCGAGGGACACGGTCGAATGCCTTCTCCAAGTCCACAAAACACATGTAGACTGGTTGGGCAAACTCCCATGCACCCTCAAGGACCCTGCCGAGAGTATAGAGCTGGTCCACAGTTCCACGACCAGGACGAAAACCCCACTGTTCCTCCTGAATCCGAGGTTCGACTATCTGGCGTAGCCTCCTCTCCAGTACACCCGAATAGACCTTACCGGGAAGGCTGAGGAGTGTGATCCCACGATAGTTAGAACACACCCTCCGGTTCCCCTTCTTAAAGAGAGGAACCACCACCCCGGTCTGCCAATCCAGAGGTACCGCCCCCGATGTTCACGCGATGCTGCAGAGTCTTGTCAACCAAGACAGCCCCACAGCATCCAGAGCCTTAAGGAACTCCGGGTGGATCTCATCCACCCCCGGGGCTTTGCCACCGAGGAGCTTTTTAACTACCTCGGCAACCTCAGCCCCAGAAATAGAAGAGCCCACCACAGATTCCCCAGGCACTGCTTCTTCATAGGAAGACGTGTTGGTGGGATTGAGGAGGTCTTCGAAGTATTCCCTCCACCGATCCACAACATCCGCAGTCGAGGTCAGCAGAACACCATCCTCACCATACACGGTGTTGATAGTGCACTGCTTCCCCTTCCTGAGGCGGCGGATGGTGGTCCAGAATCGCTTCGAAGCCGCCCGGAAGTCGTTTTCCATGGCCTCCCCGAACTCCTCCCATGTCCGAGTTTTTGCCTCCGCGACCGCTCAAGCCGCACACCGCTTGGCCTGTCGGTACCTGTCCGCTGCCTCAGGAGTCCTATGAGCCAAAAGAACCCGATAGGACTCCTTCTTCAGCTTGACGGCATCCCTCACCGCCGGTGTCCACCAACGGGTTCTAGGAGTACCGCCACGACAGGCACCAACTGCCTTGCGGCCACAGCTCCAATCAGCCGCCTCTACAATGGAGGCGCGGAACATGGTCCATTCAGACTCAATGTCCAGCACCTCCCTCGTGCCATGTTCAAAGTTCTTCCGGAGGTGGGAATTGAAACTCTCTCTGACAGGAGACTCTGCCAGACGTTCCCAGCAAACCCTCACAATGCGTTTGGGCCTGCCAGGTCTGTCCGGCATCCTCCCCCACCATCGCAGCCAACTCACCACCAGGTGGTGATCGGTAGAAAGCTCCGCCCCTCTCTTCACCCGAGTGTCCAAAACATGAGGCCGCAAATCCGACAACACAACTACAAAGTCGATCATGGTACTGCGGCCTAGGGTGTCCTGGTGCCAAGTGCACATATGGACACCCTTATGTTTGAACAAGGTGTTCGTTATGGACAATCTGTGACGGGCACAAAAGTCCAATAACAAAACACCGCTCTGGTTCAGATCCGGGCGGCCATTCTTCCCAATCACGCCTCTCCAGGTTTCACTGTCGCTGCCAACATGAGCGTTGAAGTCCCCCAGTAGAACGAGGGAATCACCCGGGGGAGCACTCTCAAGTACTCCCTCGAGTGAATCCAAAAAGGGTGGGTACTCTGAGCTGCGGTTTGGCGCGTAAGCGCAAACCACAGTCAGGACCCGTTCCCCCACCCGAAGGCGGAGGGAAGCTACCCTCTCGTCCACCGGGTTGAACTCCAACATACAGGCTCTGAGCCGGGGGGAAACAAGAATTGCGACCCCAGTCCGTCGCCTCTCACTGCCGGCAACGCCAGAGTAGAAGAGAGTCCGGCCCCTCTCGAGAGAACTGGTTCCAGAGCCCTTGCTGTGCGTCGAGGTGAGTCCGACTATGTCTAGCCGGAACTTCTCTACCTCGAGCACTAGTTTAGGCTCCTTCCCCCCAGCGAGGTGACGTTCCACGTCTGAAGAGCTAGCTTCTGTAGCCGAGGATCGGACCGCCAAGTGCCCTGCCTTCGGCTTCCGCCCAGCTCACAATGCACCCGACCTCTACGGCCCCTCCCATGAGTGGTGAGCCCATTGGAGGGGTGACCCACGTTGCCTCTTCGGGCTGTGCCCGGCCGGGCCCCATGGGGGCAGGCCCGGCCACCAGGCGCTCGCCATCGTGCCCCAACTCCGGGCCTGGCTCCAGAGGGGGGCCCCGGTGAACCTCGTCCGGGCGAGGGAAATCTGAGTCTTTGTTGTTTCATTCCCATAGAAGTCTTCGAGCTGCTCTTTGTCTGATCCCTCACCTAGGACCAGTTTGTCTTGGGAGACCCTACCAAGGGGCATAAAGCCCCCGGACAACATAGCTCCTAGGATCATTGGGACACGCAAACTCCTCTACCACGGTAAGGTGGCAGCTCAGAGAGGAGCAAATATATAAATATAATGCAATACAAATAAATAAAATGTATTTTTTTATAAAAATTGTATATATATATATGTATGTTAAAACTTTTTATTGTGTATATATAGTTATTTTTTTCTAAATGTGTAACTGACAAAAGAAAACAAAACACAAACGGTTCTCAATCAATCAATTAATCAAAGTTTACTTATATAGCCCTTAATCACAAATGTCTCAAAAGGCTGCACAAGCCACAGATCCCACATCAGGGCAAGAAAAAAACCCAATCCAATGGAAACAACGACCGGTGCAATTGATGCGAGTGATACAGTTAATAATGTGAGAGTCCAGTCTATAGTTCTCAGGACGATATCAGTGTAATATCTAATCATATATTCTATTATTACCTTCTGGGTTTTTTAATACGCCGAAGGGCCAATAAAAAAAGAACTGTGGGCGGAAATGACCCTCTGGGTGCACTTTGGATACCCCTGATGCCATAAAAAAACCATGGGGTTTTAAAATGTGGATTGTTGTCAGAGGACGGGTGGGGGGATTCAGCCAAGAGGAGAAGAATGCGGATCTACCCTGTACAACAGACCTGGTCAATTATTTTGACTCGGGGGCCAAATTTAGAAAAAAAAATGTGTCTGGGGGCCGGTATATCTATTTTTAGGAACACTAATACAAAACCTCACAAATATGTCTAATTGAATGCTAAAAACGTTATGACAGACCGCCTTAAAACTTGGAATGGAATTTGAATTTTTTTTACTGAAAGAGACACCCAGAATGTACATGAAAATAAAGAATGTGTGATTTCTAATATTAACTATGAATGATAAAACACTGAATATTGACAACATATGAACGTCACACCCCCTCTCAATCGACATTTTTTACAATCAAGCGAAACGCAACAAAAATGCAACAAACAGAGAAATATGAAGGCAAAGGGTAAAAAAAAACATCTACAATCTGATATATCAGATATATAACTAAGCTTTAGAACAGTTGTCAAGCTCATTTTAGATCGGGGGCCACATGGAGAAAAATCTACTCCCAAGTGGGCCGGACTGGTAAAATCACGGCACGATAACTTGAAAATAAAGACAACTTCAGATTGTTTTCTTTGTTTAAAAGTCGAACAAGCAGATTCTGAAAATGTACAAATCATAATGTTGAGGTTTTTTTTACACTTACATGTTGCGGTTAATAGTATTCTAGTATCTTTATTTGTCGTTATTTATACTTTCTGAATAAATTATGTGATAATGTTCATCAGTCAACTCAACTCAAGTTAAAAAAATTATATCAAAATCAAATTACAGGATGTTATTTTTTGCTCATTTTCCTCGACTGGTGCACTGGTTTATATTTTTTTACCAATGTAGCATAATCTACAAAGATACAAATAATTGATATTGCGCCATCTAGTGGACACATTTAGAACAGCAGTTTCTTTCATTAAAACATTTCGGCTCATTTTTATACTTTGCAAACACATCCCCCGGGCCGGATAAAACCGTATGTTTGACACCTCTGCTTTAAGAACTTTCTTTCAAAAATCTCCTTCCACGTCTGTCCCTGACACTCGCATTTCAGGCTGGCCGCTCTGGAAACACTCTGTAGAAACGCTCCCCACCCACACTGCTTGGTGCCTCGTCTGAGCTGCTGTGACTTAGATTACCATAGTAAGTAATTAGATTACTATAGTAACTAATTAAATTACCATAGTAAATAAATAAATGATAAATGGGTTATACTTGTATAGCGCTTTTCTACCTTCAAGGTACTCAAAGCGCTTTGACAGTATTTCCACATTTACCCATTCACACACACATTCACATTCACACACTGATGGCGGGAGCTGCCATGCAAGGCGCTAACCAGCACCCATCAGAGGCAAAGGGTGAAGTGTCTTGCCCAAGGACACAACGGACGTGACTAGGAAGGTAGAAGGTGGGAATTGAACCCCAGTAACCAGCAACACTCCGATTGCTGGCACAGCCACTCTACCAACTTCGCCACGCCGTCCCTAACTAGTATATCATGCAAAACCGCAGATTCCAACCATTGAAATACTTTCTATAGTTCAAGACTTACGGTCATTTGAAAACATCACTACACATCATAATGGCAGCTACAGTTTCCATCTTAATGATCTAAAAAAATTATTTGGGAATGTCCGGCGAGCCAGATTGAAAAGCTCAACGGGCCGCATGCAGCCCACGGGCCTTAATTTGCCCAGGTCTGACATAGACCAGTGTTTCCCACACATTCATTTATTTGTGGCGGCCCGCCACGAAAGAATTACGTCCGCCACAAATTTTAAAAAAAATTAAAAAAAAAAAAAAAGTTTTTTCTTTTCTTTTTTTTTGTTGTCCTTTCCAGCTTCTCAGGCAAATCATATAGTTGATGTAGATGCCCATATAGGCTGTTCAGATTTACTTTACAAAAGAGAAGTGTAGGATACTTCTCCTGTTGCCTTATTTGTATTTGACCACTACTGTTTTCTGTTTATTTGTTACTGACTGTGGCAGGACACCTCTGCCTCTGTTTCACTTTATGTTGCTGGTAAATAATATGGTTGTAGTAGTAGGCTAAAGTTAAATTATTTAGTATGCTCTAATTAAAGGGGCAGAGCTTTAAGAGACATTTTAGCTTTTATATTTTATAAGATATATTTTTTGTAAGAACCACAATTAATAAATATATTTCAGTGAATAACTTATTGTTCAAATCTGTATATAAATATGTACATAAAGTGTTGTAATTATATTGTAAAATGGATGGATGGATGGATGTTTAAAACAAAACTGTTATTATTAATTAGTAAGTATACATTTTTTGAGCCTTTTTAGAGAAAATCATATCATTGTAGTAAATTATGCAAATTACTCGATGGTCATGGTGATCACGCCCATAGCCACGCCCCCACCGCCACAGGTATCTTGGCAGTTTATGGGAAACACTGCATAGACACTCCAATTTCCATCCATCCATCCATTTTCTACCGCTTATTCCCTTCGGGGTCGCGGGGGGCGCTGGAGCCTATCTCAGCTACAATCGGGCGGGAGGCGGGGTACACCCTGGACAAGTCGCCACCTCATCACAGGGCCAACACAGATAGACAAACAATATTCACACTCACATTCACACACTAGGGCCAATTTAGTGTTGCCAATCAACCTATCCCCAGGTGCATGTCTTTGGAGGTGGGAGGAAGCCGGAGTACCCGGAGGGAACCCACGCAGTCACGGGGAGAACATGCAAACTCCACACAGAAAGATCCCGAAGCCGGGATTGAACTCACGACTACTCAGGACCTTCGTATTGTGAGGCAGACGCACTAACCCCTCTGCCACCGTGCTGCCCCACTCCAATTTCATTTACCATTTTTAACACAACTCAAACACATCCTACCTTACATCCACTGTAATTCAGTTTGTAATAATATTTTCAGATAAAAAAACTCCAAATGTTCCATATTTCCTCAAATAACAGTCTCCACCCTGACGCCATGCCAGAGTTATTCACATTTAACACAACATGTTCCGTATTCCCTCAAAGAGCGGACTCCACTGTAATTGATGCCATGCTCAAATAAATTAAAGATATCACAAAATGATCCATATTTTCTAAAATAGCGGCCTCTACTGTAATAAATGTCATGCCCTAATAAATCACAATTAACACAAAAGTATCCACATTTCCTCAAAAAGTGGCCTCCACTGCACTTAATGCCATCCCCTAATAAAAAACAATCAAATGATCCGTATTTTTATAAAATTCTAGCCTCCACAGTAATTGATGCCACTCCCCAAACACCAAACGTTCCGTATTTTTTCAAAAACAGCCTCCACTGTATTTAAAGCAATGCTCCAAACACCAAATGTTGCATCTTTTAACAAATAGCGACCTCCACTGTAATTGACACCATGTTCCAAACACTATATGATCCATATATCCTTGAATAGTGCCCTGCATTGTAATGTACGCCACTCCCCAAACACCAAATGTTCCATATTCCCTCAAAGAACGTAATTGATGCCAAGCTCAAATAAACTAAAGATATCACAAAATGATCCATATTTTCTAAAATAGCGGCCTCCACTGTAATAAATGTCATGCCCTATGCCACATCATAATGGCAGCTACAGTTTTCATCTTAAAGATCTAAAAAAATTATTTGGGAATGTCCGGTGGGCCAGATTGAAGAGATTAACGGCCTGCATGTGGCCCCCGGGCCTTAATTTGCCCAGGTCTGCTGTATAGTGTAAACAATTTGAGATCCAAAATCATTTCAAAACCCCTGAAATGAGCAGGATTGGACCTCCTTAAGGTACCGGCTACAGCTGATGATGAATAGGAGGCGTTTAGACAGACAAACACGCATGTTCATCCCCTTCCCATCCCTCCTGTGCGCCCTCTGCCCCTCCCACCTCCTCTCCAGCCTCAGCAGCAGCACTGGCGCCGGTACGCCTGCGCTAACCCATCCCAACCCCCCTCCATCATCTGTTCCTTTGCTCCCACATCCATTATACGGCAGGTTTGCATGTAGACAGAGAGATAGAGAGAGAGAAGGGGGCGGGGGGGGGGGGAGCGAGAGGGGCGCGCTGCAGCCTACAAAGCAAGACTGCAGCGATGGATTCCGTCAACAACGGAGCTGCAGAGGATGCGCTGAGGTGATCCGTCAGCCAGGCGTCGGCTGAGGGTGACAAGGTGGGGTGGGGGGCTCAGGGGGAGGAAGAGGAGGTGAGGAGGGAGGAGGATGGGCCTGGAAGGCAGACTTGCGATGACACGGCAGCAATTGGATTAAAACAGTATGGTAATGTTTCTCCTTTCAATTCAGTCCGCTCGTCCTCACCCCCCATCGTGTCCCGTCGTGTTCTCCCGTGTCATCCTCATCGCCGCCGCCTGGCGACATCCATTGCTACTGCTGCTGCAGTGTTGTTGTTGTCTCTTTGCATCTCATCCATCCGTCACCATAACCCCTCCACCCGGGCACAGTCATCTGTTTGTTTGTTTTTTATAGTAACCTACTTTCGCAGGCCCGCATGGCTCTTAGCTAACAGAGCCACAGTGCGTATCATCACACCGCCATGCAAGGGAGGGGTGTGGGTGGGTGGGGAGGGGTGGGGGGTATATGCATGGATAAATCCTCCCACTAACCCGTCCAGAGAAATGAGAGCACAGCAGCCGAGATGCTCAGTGTCATGTGTCTGCGCTGAGCTCATGTTTGCAGGCTCTGATTACACTGTTTTGATGTCAGGGGGAGGCGAGGGGAGCGGAGGGCGGGTGGGCATAAAACTGGCCGCCATCTGCCAAGCGACAGTGTAACCATGTAACCAGGGGATCCCCTTCCTGGAGCCTTTAAACCTTCTTAATTAATGACGTTTTTCACTTGCAAAGATGGGCAAAATGAGGATGCAGGGGTTGGATGCAACCAGCAGAAGCACTGTTGATTCAGCTTCAACAAATTTTTAGGAGGATGCCAGACAGACCTGGCAGGCCCAAACGTATTGTGAGGGTCTGCTGGGAGAGAGTTTCAATTCCCACCTTTGAAAACATTTTGAACATGTTACGAGGGAGGCGCTTAACATTGAGTCTGAGTGGACCAAGTTCCGTACCTCTATTGTCGAGGCAACCCATCAGAGCTGTGGCCGCAGGGTGGTCGGTGCCTGCCGTGGCGGTGATCCCAGAACCCGCTGGTGGACATCAGCGGTAAGGGATGCCGTCAAGCTGATGAAAGAGTACTATCGGGTCCTTTTGGCTCATGGGACTCCGGAGGCAGCGGACAGGTACCGACAGGCCAAGGGGTGTGCGGCTTTGGTGGTTGTAAAAGCAAAAACTCGGACATTGGAGAAGTTCAGAGAAGCCGTGAAGAACGACTTCCGGAAGGCTTTAAAGCGATTCTGGACCACCATCCGCCACCTCAGGAGGGGGACGCAGTGCACTGTCAACACTGTGTATAGTGGGAACGTTGTGCTGCTGACGTCGTTTGGGGATGTTGTGGATCGGTGGAAGGAATACTTCGAAAACCTCCTCAATCCCACCTACACGTCTTCCAATGAGGAAGCAGTGCTTGGGGACTCTGTGGTGGGCTCCTCGGTGGCAGGGTCCCAGGAATAGATGAGATCCGCCTAGAGTTCCTTAAGGCGCTGGATGCTGTGGGGCTGTCTTGGTTGACAAGACTCTGCAGCATTGAGTGGACATAGAGCTTGGTCTGCATTGTCGGCAGTAAGTCGGACCAGTTTCCAGTGAGGGTTGGACTCCGCCAGGGCTGCCCTTTGTCACAGATTATGTGTACACATTTTATGGACAGAATTTCTTGGCGCAGTCAGGGCATTAAGGGGATCCGGTTTGGTGGCTGCAGGATTAGGTCTTTGCTTTTCACTGGCTGCCTCTGGCCAGGATGTTCAGCTCTCACTGCATCGGTTCGCAACTCAGTGTGAAGCGACTAGGATGAAAATCCGCACTTCCAAGTCAGAGTCAATGGTTCTCACCCAGAAAAGGGTGGAGTACAATTGCCAAGTTGGAGAACAGATCTTGCCACAAGTGGAGGAGTTCTAGTACCTTGGGGTCTGGTTCACGAGTGAGGGAAGAGTGGATATTGAGATGGACAGGCGGATCGGTGCGGCGTCTGCAGTGATGCGGACCCTGTATCGATCCGTCATGGTAAAGAAAGAGCTTAGCCGAAAGGCAAAACTGTCAATTTACCGGTCAAGCTACATTCCCGTCCTCACCTATGGTCATGAACTTTGGGTTTTGACCAAAAGAACAAGATCCTGGGTACAAGCGGCCAAAATGAGTTTCTTCCATCGGGTGGCGGGGCTCTCCCTTAGAGATAGGGTAAGAACCTCTGTTATTTGTGGTGGTTCGAGCATCTTGTCAGAGTGCCCCCCGAACGCTTCTCTGGGAAGGTGTTTAGGGCACGTCCGACAAGTATGAGACCACGGGAAGACCCAGGACACTGTGGACAGACTATGTCTCCCAGCTGGCCTGGGAACGCCTCGGGATCTCCCAGGAAGAGCTGGACGAAGTAGCTGGGGTGAGCCCGGCCCCTGAGCAAATTCCTTTAACCCAATGTAGCCCCTCAGTCAAAACGTTTGGGGACTCCTGCTTTAGCTAATCTAATTTTTCAAGCTTGCCTGATAGAAAGCAGTCAAAAGTAAGGTCCCACTTTTCAACATTTGCTAGCTCGAAGGCTAATTAACATTAGATGTGCTATAGATATGATGGTAAAAGTGAGGGACAAATGCGCCCTCTGATGATGGAAAGTAGAGTGGGAGAGACGGTCAGCCTGCCAGTCGGTGGGGTACTTATGCTATCAGTGTCTTTCTTCATGCTTGAACGATACACAAGCCTCCAGCTAGGTGGCAGCAGCGCTCAACTTCAACAACAGACAAAGCAGGTAATATTAGCAAGTACACATTGCTTTTGGGTTTATCCTAAATACAGTGGATAGGTCGGGTATGTAATATCCTTAAGTAGAAGAAACTCTATTTTGAGCTAGTCACTTGCTGGCTTGACACATACAGAAACATTCCTGAAAAAGATCGTGTTGGCCCTGCAAAGAGGTGGTGACTTCCGCCCGAGTGCAGCTGGGATAGGCTCCAGCTCCCCCGCAACCTTGAAAGGGACAAGCGGGGGTAGATGGATGGATTCATGGATCAGATTTTCAACAGTAGTTTAATACAGGGGTGTGTGAAAAAGTTCCCTGGGTGCCAGAATAGTGTATTGGAAGTGTGTTGTTTAAAATGTAGACTTGATGCTGGAATGTAACGGTTTTAAAGTGTTTTTGATACCCTCTACAGCAGACCTGAGCAAATTAAGGCCCGGGGGCCACAAGCTTTTCAATCTGGCCCGTCGGACATTCCCCCAAATTTTTTTTAGATCTTTAAGATGGAAACTGTAGCTGCCTTTATGATGTGCAGTGATGTTTTCAAATGACCGTAAGTCTTGAACTATACAAAGTATTTCAATGGTTGGAATCTGCGCTTTTGCATGATATACTAGTTTCTATAGTAATCTAATTAGTTACTATAGTAATCTAATTAGTTACTATAGTAGTCTAAGTCACAGCAGCTCAGACGAGGCACCAAGCAGTGTGGGTGGGGTGCGTTTCCACACAGTGTTTCCAGAGCGGCCAGCCTGAAATGCGGGTGTCAGGGACAGACGTGGAAGGAGATTTTTATAAGAAAGTTCTAAAGCTTGGTGATATATCAGATTGTAGGTGGGTTTTTTTTTTACCCTTGCGTTCACATTTCGCTGTGTTTATTTGCATTTTTGTTGCGTTCATATGTTGTCAATATTTAGTGTTTTATCGTTCATAGTTAATATTGTAAATCCCACATTCTTTATTTTCATGTACATTCTGGGTGTCTCATTCAGTAAAATAATTTTAAATTCCATTCTGTTTTTAAAGGCGGTTTGTCATAACGTTTTTAGCATTCAATCAGACATTGCGAGGTTTTGTATTAGTGTTCTTAAAAATCAGATATACTGGCCCCCAGAGACATTTTTTTCTCTAAATTTGGCCCCCCGAGTCAAAATAATTGCCCAGGCCTGCTCTACAGGTAACACACTGTTTTGTGTGTCTGTAGCTTTAATGCTAAAGAGCTGTTTTTGTCCCCAAGTATGTGTCACCAAGAAGTGCTAATGTGTACATTCACCAATGCTTTACAGCTACTACATCTGCAGGTGATTCTCACAAAGTTGGCAAAGTACCATGCTTCAATTTAAGACATGTAGCAAAGCCTGGACTTTTTTTTTAGTTAGAAAGCATTTTAACCAAATTTGAAATAAACAACATAACTTAGCACTTTTACAACATAAAAAGAGTATATGCCATTAATCAAATACAACAACATAACATTAAGGAGTGGCACAGGAGGACACAAATGTTATGTGAGCTACATGCTAACATTACACAACATAATGCTGGGTTAGCCTATTATTACTTTGAACTGTTTTATATTTAAATTTTTATCCTGTAAAGCATCTTTGAGTACCCTGAAATGCGCTATACCAAATAAAATGTATTATTATTATTAATCCATCCATCCATCCATTTTCTACCGCTTGTCCCTTTTGGGGTCACGGGGGGTGCTGGAACCTATCTCAGCTGCATTCAGGCAGTAGGCGGGGTACACTCTGGACCTAATCACTGAAGAAAAACAAAATTATCTAACTCCCACGTCTGTAACTGACTGATGGGTATTTTTATTTCTTAACACAGGAGTCAGCAACCCAAAACTTTGAAAGAGCGATATTGGACCAAAAATACAAAAAACAAATCTGTCTGGAGCCGCAAAAAATGAAAAGCCGTATATAAGTCTTATAATGAAGGCAACACATGACATGTCATGTGTCTATATTAGCTATAATAGCCTACTATCAAAATGACTATGTGTCGCAGGCTGAAGCAAATCTTCGTTGACAGAAATGTTGAAATGTAATATTTATTCTTCACATTTTTACAACATTGGAAAACATTAGTAAATCAGAGGCTAATCAGAAGGTGAGATAACTCCTGGAAATTACTGGCTTAGAACGGCCAAAGGTATAGATGTGTGTGTCCAAGTTAAAGAAATGACAGGCTGTCTTCTTTTAATAGATTTATTACAATATTTGAAAACTGGATAACGCTTGCTGTGGTCTGGAACAAAATGGTAACGTTTGCTGTGGTCTGGAACAACTTGGCACACAAACATCAGAAATGCAGCCAATATTACATACAGATAATGTGTCATGAGTAGAGATGTCCGATAATATCGGCCGATAAATGTTTTAAAATGTGATATCGGAAATTATCGGTATCGGTTTCAAAAAGTAAAATTCATGATTTTTTAAAACGCCGCTGTACGGAGTGGTACACGGACGTAGGGAGAAGTACAGAGCGCCAATAAACCATAAAGGCACCGCCTTTGCGTGCCGGCCCAATCACTTAATATCTACGGCTTTTCACACACACAAGTGAATGCAAGGCATACTTGGTCAACAGCCATACAGGTCACACTGAGGGTGGACGTATAAACAACTTTAAAACTGTTAAAAATATGCCCCACACTGTGAACCCACACCAAACAAGAATGACTAACACATTCCAGGAGAACATCCACACCGTAACACAACATAAACACAACAGAACAAATACCCAGAACCCCTTGCAGCACTATGTCTTCCGGGACGCTACAATATACACCGCCCGCTACCCCCTAACACAGGGGTCACCAACGCGGTGCCCGCGGGCACCAGGTCGCCCGTAAGGACCAGATGGGTCGCCCGCGGGCCTGTTCTAAAAAAAATTAAAAAAAATAAAAACATTTAAAAAAAAAAAAATTTTTTTTTTTTTTTTTTTTTTAAATTAAATATACATAGAAAAAACACAAGATACACTTTCAATCAGTGCATCAACCCAAACAACCTCCCCCATGCACACTCATCCACACCCACTCACACAAAAGGGGTTATTTCTTTCTGCTACCAATATTCTGGTTCCCACAACATAGACAACACATCTGCAAGGGACACAGTCCCTGAAGCACACATGATTGTACAGGCTGCTGGTCCACTAACATTTTCAGTAATTACTATTTTTTATGTAATTATTTTTATATTGTTTTACTTTCTTTTTTTTCCGAGAAAATGTTTTTTTATTTATTTATCTTATTTTATTTTATTTTTTAAAAAATGGCCTTATCTTCAACAGACCAGGTTGTCAATGAAATTAGATTTGCTTAAAGGGTTTTTTAAACCAGGCCCAGTCCAGATAATGTCCAAGTCGGACTCAGCAACACACACCTTCATTCATGTACACAGAAACAAATTAGGGAACACAACAGATTGCATATAATTTATAAACAAAATTACATTTTCAAAATAAGCATTTATGTACAGTCCAGATTATGTCCAGGTCACTCAAATTAGGGAACACAACAACAGATATCATATAATCTATAAACATAATTATACTTTCAAAATAAGCCTTTGAGGACTTCTCATCTTTTTTTAATGTTTTTTGGCATCATTATCGTTTTCAACCATGTAACTTTCTAAAATTAGAAAATACTGAATAAATGTTTTAAAGAAAGTAATACTAAGTGAATATCTGTTTTTGGCCTTAAAAATAAACATTTTACCGAGTACTATAATTCAATTGACTAAATCATGATTGTCAATGAACTCTCCTAAAATAACAGAAACCACATTAAGCTTCATAAACAAACCAATACTTAAACACATTTTTTCAACTTCCACCCAAAACAAAGACACAATATGACAATACCAAAACAAATGCAGGGTGGATTCAGGCTCCTGACAACAAAATCGGCAATCATCTGACTCTGTCATATTCCATAATTTTAACATTTTCCCTGTGGGTAAGAAGTTATAAATAATTTTAATTTGAAAATAATGATTTTGCACATCGATAGTGGTTTTATAGATTAGTTTGAATATGGCATCCCATGGCAACGGGCAGTCAAAAAAGTCCTCCCATTTTCCATTTGTGTTGTATGGGGCAGCCTTCAAAGATTTCTTTATTAAATAAAAAATTATATATTTTTCTATTTATTTTAGTTCCTTTTTGCCAACTAGAATTTCTTATTAGAGGTTTACAAACTAATAATTTAGTAGTTCCATAATTAATTATTTGTTTCCATCTTTTCCCAATTACTCCAGTTAGTTGATCAAATGAAAAGCTTGAGCAAGCATCACCATACATAGCTCTAAATTCATCATACTTCATAATTTGACCATTCTCATTGATAATATCATTGACAAAAATGATTCCTCTTTCAAACATATTTTTCCAAAAGAAAGGCTTTCCATCTATTACAATATTAGAGTTCATCCATATTATCTGCTGCAAAATATCGTCTCTTTTTTCTGGCACATAAAATTGAAAACACCACTATGAGTAGATTGTTTCCTTTATGAACCCCGCCATGTTTCCCAGCAGACTCTCTGGGAGGGGATCACTTGTAAAAAAGGATACAATTTCTTTTGATACAGTACATGTTTTTTGTCCAACAGGACATTTGTGTACCACTCAATGTTTAAATACATATTTGGAACAATTGATGCTTTTAAAGACAGACACATAGCTTCAAGGTTGAGAAGTTTCAGGCCCCCATATTCATACTCTTTGTACAAAACCTTTCTTTTAATCTTTTCTGGTTTGCCGTTCCAGACAAAATCGAAGACCCTCCGCTCATAAATCTTAAAAAAGTTTTGTGATGGAGCTGGTAATGACAAAAACTAATAAATAAATTGAGGAATAATTAACGAGTTGGCAATAGACATTTTACCATACAAGGTTAGGGATTTCCCTTTCCATAATTGCATACTTTTGTCCAGCTTTCTTAGTCGATAATCATAATTTACTGATCCTAGATCTTCCAGATTTTCTGGGACAACAACACCAAGTATGTTAACTGGTCCATCTGTCCACAAAACAGGCACTTTGCATTCCATTCGAAAGGACGTTCCCTTTAGATTTCCGATCCTTAACATTTTACATTCATCATAATTAAGCTTAAGGCCAGATTGCTGTGAAAATATGTCCAAAAGATTAAGAAGGTTCCGCAAACAATGAGGAAAAATCTTATCTTTGTGAATCAGCCTTTTCTGACATGAACTTCATCAAGAACAAACACAGAACACGCCTCACTGATGCACATCTGCAAGACTCACTCAGAGTTGCAGTGTCAAGTTACACACCAAAGTACAACACACTAGTTAACAGCATGCAATGCCAGGCTTCCCACTAACTGACAAAGAAACAGATAACAGATTTGGTGTCCAGTTCAAAGTGTGACATGATTTAAAAATTTGAGAGTTTACATTTGTATTTTACATGAGTTATTATTTGTACAAACATGGTGCAAAGTAATTCATGATTTGTTAAAAAATGTTAGTGGCTAGCTAGTTAAAATGGGATATTGTGATTTCACAAAACTGTCTTAGAAGTGATCATTTGAAAATGTTCAATTTGAAAAATGTGCACTTAGAGAAAATATAAAAATAAAGTGTTGCATATTGATATTTATCTGTTTCTATATATATTTATTGTGAGAAATCATTAAGATGATCAGTGTTTCCACAAAGATAAATATCATTAATTATTAATAATAACAGAGTTAAAGGTAAATTGAGCAAATTGGCTACTTCTGGCAATTTATTTAAGTGTGTATCTAACTGGTAGCCCTTCGCATTAATCAGTACCCAAGAAGTAGCCCTTGATTTCAAAAAGGTTGGTGACCCCTGCCCTAACATCAACAAAGTGCACCTTTGGGCATTTACGCAGAGCATGAAACTTTTGGTGGACAAAATGAGACAAAGAAGGAGTGGAAGATTTTACATGTAAACAAACTGTTGCGTCACAGTTCACACTATGGTGAGTTCAAGAACCGCCGAAATTATTAGGACAAAACGACGTTCACCAAATCAAGAATCCATTCTGAATCATCACCCCTGGAATTAGAATCGGATCGAATCGTCAGGTTTCCAAAGATTCACACCCCTAGTGTGGGACCATGCAGTTACACTAACCTTTCGCAGGTGTTCGTTTATGTTGTTTATGACTGTACCTTCTCATCCTCGCAGCTGGACAAGAGCGAGGCGACGACGCTCAGCCTCCCCGCCACCACCAGCCATGGCGGCTCTGACAGTAACATCAGCGCAGAGGGAGCGGCGGGGTCATCATCGGGGGTCACAGCAGCAGGCGCGGAGGGCGGCATGGGGGCCGGCGAGCCTCATCGGACGCGGGCCGCCCTGGAGCACCTGCAGCAGAAGATCCTGAAGGTGACCGAGCAGATCCGCGTAGAACAGGAAGCCCGCGACGACAACGTGGCAGAGTACCTGAAGTTGGCCCACAACGCCGACAAGCAGCAGGCGTCTAGGATCAAACAGGTGTTTGAGAAGAAGAACCAAAAGTCGGCACAGACTATCGCACACTTGCACAAAAAGTTGGAGCACTATCACAAGAAGCTAAAGGAAATCGAGCAGGTGGGTGACGTCATCATCAATTGATAGTGCTGTAGTAGTTATAATCATGACAGTAAGTAATTATAATAATAACACTATTTTTGGGCCAGATTAATCAGACAAACTTTGACTCACCTTTATTAGGATGTGTTTTAATGGCTAAACTAGGAAATAACAGTATTAATAATATAGCGTATGGTATGGTAAAAAAAAACTACAAGTCCCACAATGCACATCGGTGCTAGCTGGTGTGTTACCACGAAGCTGTCTTTCGCTCCTCCGTTGGCGGTACAGTCCCTTGTTAGCGCTAATGGAGCTCGCTGGCGCCAGGTTTAAGAGGTAATATCACGACACAAGTCACTGCTGCCTTTTGAAGCTATGAAACACATTTTACAGTGTTTATGTGTTCGCTAAATGTTGTCGCGAGGTCGCGAGCTGGGCTACTTCCTGGTATCCCCAAAAATGGATAGCCCCGTGCTACCAAGTACGGAAGTCCTTGAGGGTCAAAACATGCCAGCTAGTGTTTTGAAGTAACAAGTTGAACTTACAGTTGTGATCAAAACTTTACATACACTTGTAAAGAACATAATGTCATGGCTGTCTTGAGTTTCCAATAATTTCTACAACTCTTATTTTTTTTGGGATAGAGTGATTGGAGCACATACTTGTTGGTCACAAAAAACATTCATGAAGTTAGATTTTTTGATGAATTTATTATGGGTCTACTGAAAATGTGAGCAAATCTGCTGGGTCAAAAGTATACATACAGTAATATTAATATTTGCTTACATGGCCCTTGGCAAGTTTCACTGCAATAAGGCGCTTTTGGTAGCCATCCACAAGCTTATGGTTGAATTTTTGACCATTCCTCTTGACAAAATTGGTGCAGTTCAGCTAAATGTGTTGGTTTTCTGACATGGACTTGTTTCTTCAGCATTGTCCACACGTTTAAGTCAGGACTTTGGGAAGGTCATTCTAAAACCTTAAATCTAGCCTGATTAAGCGATTCCTTTACCACTTTTGACGTGTGTTTGGGGTCATTGTCCTGATGGAACACCCAACTGCGCCCAAGACCCCACCTCCGGGCTGATGATTTTAGGTTGTCCTGAAGAATTTGAAGGTAATCCTCCTTTTTCATTGTCCCATTTACTCTCTGTAAAGCACCAGTTCCATTGGCAGCAAAACAGACCCAGAGCATAATACTACCACCACCATGCTTGATGGTATGGATGGTGTTCCTGTGATTAAAGGCCTGACATTTTCTCCTCCGAACATATTGCTGGGTATTGTGGCCAAACAGTTACATTTTTGTTTCATCTGATATCACATGGACAAAGATAAGACCTTCTGGAGGAAAGTTCTGTGGTCAGATGAAACCAAAATTTAGCTGTTTGGCCACAGTACCCAGCAATATGTTTGGAGGAGAAAAGGTGAGTCCTTTAATCCCACGAACACCATGCCTACCATGATAGTAGGCATGGTGGTGGTAGTATTATGCTCTGGGCCTGTTTTGCTGCCAATGGAACTGCTTTACAGAGAGTAAATGGGACAATGAAAAAGGAGGATTACCTCCAAATTCTTCAGGACAACCTAAAATCATCAGCCCCGAGGTTGGGTCTTGGGCGCAGTTGGGTGTTCCAACAGGACAATGACCCCAAACACACATCAAAAGTGGCAAAGGAATGGCTAAATCAGGCTAGAATTAAGGTTTTAGAATGGCCTTCCCAAATCCTGACCTAAACGTGTGGACAATGCTGAAGAAACAAGTCCATGTCAGAAAACCAACACATTTAGCTGAACTGCACCAATTTTGTCAAGAGGAGTAGACAAAAATTCAACCAGAAGCTTGTGGTTGGCTACCAAAAGCGCCTTATTGCAGTGAAACTTGCCAAGGGACATGTAACCAAATATTAACATTGCTGTATGTATACTTTGTACCCAGCATATTTGGTCACATTTTCAGTAGACCCATAATAAATTCATAAAAGAACCAAACTTCATGAATGTTTTTTGTGACCAACAAGTATGTGCTCCAATCACTCGATCACAAAAAAATAAGAGTTGTAGAAATTATTGGAAACTCAAGACAGCCATGACATTATGTTCTTTACAAGTGTATGTAAACTTTTGACCACAACTGTATATTTACTGGTTTCAATCTTTTGAAATTGTACAATTCCCAAGACAAATGATATGTATTATGTATTAATTGTATTAATAATAGTATTGTGGTCATTATAAAGTGCTGTGTTTTATACTGTCTAAATTCCAGCATCAACCGACTATATACCATACTCAGACATATTTAAATGTGTTCAAACATATAATATGGCACCTTCTATTGGGGACGGCGTGGCGAAGTTGCCGTGCCAGCAATCGGAGGGTTGCTGGATACTGGGGTTCAATCCCCACCTTCTACCATCAAAGTCACGTCCGTTGTGTCCTTGGGCAAGACACTTCACCCTTGCTCCTGATGGGTGCTGGTTAGCGCCTTGCATGGCAGCTCCCGCCATCAGTGTGTGAATGTGTGTGTGAATGGGTGAATGTGGAAATACTGTCAAAGCGCTTTGAGTACCTTGAAGGTAGAAAAGCGCTATACAAGTATTATTTATCATTTATTGAGTAAGTGCCACTGTGTTTCTTTGCTCTCTACAGAATGGACCGGCCCGTCAGCCAAAAGACGTCCTGCGGGACATGCAGCAAGGATTGAAGGACGTCGGGGCCAATGTCCGAGCAGGGATAAGTGGCTTCGGCGGTGGCGTTGTGGAAGGGGTCAAAGGTGGCGTGTCAGCCCTCACTCACACTGCCGTGGTCTCTAAGCCGAGAGAGTTTGCCAGCCTCATCAGGAACAAGTTTGGCAGCGCCGATAACATCGCTCACCTAAAGGACACGCTGGAGGACGGCGTCGGGTGCCACGCAGACGACACCCCCACACCCCGCGCCCTGAGTGGAAGCGCCACGCTGGTCTCCAGCCCGAAGTACGGCAGCGACGATGAGTGCTCCAGCGCCACGTCCGGCTCAGCTGCGTGCAGCAACTCTGGCGGGGTGGGAGGAGGAGTGGGAGTAGGAGGAGTAGTAGGAGGATTAGGAGGAGGAGCGTTAGGACCCACAATGGGGAGTCCCAGGTTAGACGGGCACCATCATCATCACCATCATGTGCACAGCTCGTGGGACTCTCTCCTTGAGGGCCTGCAGGAGATCAAAGCTAGTCAGGCCCACATGGAAGACACCATCGAGGACATGAAGGGCCAGCTGCAGAGCGACTACTCCTACATGACACAGTGCCTGCAAGAGGAGAGATACAGGTGCACACACGTTGTTTTCCTCTGCGTTGTGTGGGAAGACTTTTAATAACACGACAAGTAGAGATGCACTCTACTTGTTCGATGCATCTGACGATATACAGGATATACAAAAGGGTCTAATCAATATTTTTTGCAAAATGTCGAGCCCCTCTCAAGTAGATATCGTGGACAGAAGGGCTGTTACATATACGATAACACAGTGAAATAAAAATAACATACAGTACCTGACAATATACAGGAAATACAAATGGTGTAGTCAATATATCGAGCCCCTTCCCAAATTCAACAATACAGAATAGGAAATAATAGTGAAATAAAGTTCTTAATGAGACAATAAATAACTTTTTCTGTCATCACACGGACGCCGACCTTTCACGTAGACATTGTAAACAAAAGGGAAGTAGAAAGGCATGTCCAACACATATAAAGAGGCAGTCAGGGGGACATGGCGAGACAAGGGTTTCACATATTGACAAAACATCAATCAAACTTTCATGTAACTTACACATTTTGTGTGATTATAACAATAATAAAAGGTTATAAAATAAATTATATTTACAAGACAAAATTGACCCTGTTACACACATACAGTTATTCACACAGACCAGGCCTGGGCAATTATTTTGACTCGGGGGGGGGGGGGGGGGGGGACACAAATTTAGAGAAAAAAATGTGTCTGGGGGCCGTTATATCTGATTTTTAGGAACACTAATACAAAACCTCCCAATAATGTCTGATTGAATGCTAAAAACATTATGACAGACCACCTTAAAAAATGGAATGGAATTTTGATTTTTTTTTACTGAATGAGACCCCCAGAATGTACATGAAAATAATGAATGTGAGATTTACAATATTAACTATGACCGACAAAACACTGAATATTGACAACATATGAAAGTCACAACCCCTCTCGATCGACATATTTTACAATTAAGCGAAACGCAAAAAAAATGCAACAAACACAGCAAAATATGAACGCGAAGGGTAAAAAAAAAACCCCACCTACAATCTGATACATCACTAAGCTTTAGAACTTTCTTATAAAAATCTCCTTCCACGTCTGTCCCTGACACCCGCATTTCAGGCTGGCCGCTCTGGAAACACTCTGTGGAAACGCTCCCCACCCACACTGCTTGGTGCCTCGTCTGAGCTGCTGTGATTTAGATTACCATAGTAACTAATTACATTACCATGGTAACTAATTGGATTACCATAGTAACTAGTATATCATGCAAAAGCACAGATTCCAACCATTGAAATACTTTGTATAGTTCAAGACTTAAGGTCACTTGAAAACATCACTGCACATCATAATGGCAGCTACAGTTTCCATCTTAAAGATCTAAAAAAATGATTTGGGAATGTCCGACGGGCCAGATTGAAAAGCTTAACGGGCCGCATGCGGCTCCCGGGCCTTAATTTGCCCAGGCCTGATATAGACACTCCAATGGCATACTGCAATAACAATTTCATTTGCCATTTTTAAACACAACTCAAACACATCCTACCTTACATCCAGTTCATTCAGTTTCTAATAATATTTTCAGATAAAAAACTCAAAATGTTCCATATTTCCTCAAATAACAGCCTCCACTAAAATTAACACCATGCCCCAATAAGTTGCAATTAACACCAAATGTTCCCTATTTTCTCAAATAGCAGTTTCCACCCTGACGCCATGCCAGAGTTAACCCCCTTTAACACCAAATGTTCCGTATTTTCTCAAATAGCGACCTTCACTGTAATTTACGCCATGCCCCAAACACCAAATGTTCCATTATTCCTTAAATAGCGACCTCCAGCGTAATTGACACCATGTTCCAAACACCGAATGATCCCTATTTCCTCGAATAGTGCCCTGCACTGTAATGGACGCCACTCCCCAAACACCAGTTGTTCTGTATTTCCTCAAAAAGTGGTCATGTCTGCATTCGCAATTACCACCATTTGTGGAGAAATTATGACAATTCAGTAATATAATAAAATGAAAACATATTTGCCCTAATAGAGGCCTGGTATTTACTCCAGTTGAGTAGGGCCACTCTATGAGGAAATATAGAATCAGTCATGTTGTCTGCTAATTAAAGTGCATGGCTTTTTTGTATACTAATATCCTATTTACATTTTCTAAGAAGTCTTTTTTTTTTGGTCATTAAAAAAATACAAATGGGAAGGAAAATGTTTAAAAATGTTTTATTTGGATGTTTCTAGGTATGAACGACTAGAAGAACAGCTGAGTGACCTGACGGAGCTTCATCAGAATGAGATGAGCAACCTCAAACAGGAACTGGCCAGCATGGAGGAGAAAGTGGCCTATCAGTCCTATGAGCGAGCACGAGACATCCAGGTTAGCGCCATCATGATCCATCATAATCAATTTCATTCAAGATTCTTTATTATCATTATGCGAGCATAACATATTTTTCAGTGAGGCTCCTAATTAAAGGAAGTGCATAAATAGTGGCAAAGAAAAATAAATGAAGAATAATCATAAATCATCTCTTTTTCGCTGCGTAGAAATATACACAAGACACATAGAGAAAAACAATTATTGGATGGTGAGGTACATTTGTAAAATGAGTGCAATGTAAGTGGATTCATGAAAATAAAATACAACTAAATCACATAAAAAATAATAATGTAAAATTAAATACAGTAATACGAAGGTCCTGAGTAGTCGTGAGTTCAATCCCGGGCTCGGGATCTTTCTGTGTGGAGTTTGCATGTCCTCCCCGTGACTGCGTGGGTTTCCTCCGGGTACTCCGGCTTCCTCCCACCTCCAAAGACATGCACCTGGGGATAGGTTGATTGGCAACACTAAATTGGCCCTAGTGTGTGAATGTGAGTGTGAATGTTGTCTGTCTATCTGTGTTGGCCCTGTGATGAGGTGGCGACTTGTCCAGGGTGTACCCCGCATTCCGCCCGATTGTAGCTGAGATAGGCACCAGCACCCCCCGCAACCCCGAAGGGAATAAGCGGTAGAAAATGGATGGATGGATGGATATAAAATAAAACAAGAATTCAATGATTTTTTTGTTTAATTCTTGCTTTTTTTATTGCAGCAGTTGTAAATAAACTTTGAAAGATTAGTACAAATAAATCAGTGAACATCTTTTAAATACATTTTATTAAAATGATGTAAAAAAATTAATAAAATTAAAATTAAAGAGAACAAGGAAAAACTAATCTAAGATAGTCTAATAAAGTCATAGATTTAGTGCAGATTTTATGAGTAGAGCAGTTGAAAATGTAAGACTTGTAAATGAATGCAACTTTTGAAACCAGCCAAGTAAATAAAAGAAAATGAAAATACAGTTAAAAGCAAATTTTTCAAATTTAGAGAACAAAGAAAAGTGAGTTTTGGTTCTTTTCCTCTTTGTTCCGGAGGACACGACGTCCACAGTTTCCAAAAACTATTTGGAAATGTGGACTCGTCAGACCACAGAACACTTTTCCACTTTCCACATCAGTCCTTCTTAGATGAGCTCGGGCCCAGCGAAGCCGGCGGCATTTCAGGGTGTTGTTGATAAATGGCTTTCGCTTTGCATAGTGGAGTTTTAACTTACACTTACAGATATAGCGACCAACTGTAGTTACTGACAGTGGTTTCCTGAAGTGTTCCTGAGCCCATGTGGTGATATCCTTTACACACTGATGTCGCTTTTTGATGCAGTACCGCCTGAGGGATCGAAGGTCGCGGGCATTGCTGCTTGCGTGCAATGATTTCTCCAGATTCTCTAAACCTTTTGATATTACGGGCCGTAGATGGGGAAATCCCTAAATTCCTTGCAATAGCTCGTTGAGAAATGTTGTTCTTAAACTGTTCAACAATTTGCTCACGCATTTGTTCACAAAGTGGTGACCCTCGCCCCATCCTTGTTTGTGAATGACTGAGCATTTCATGGAAGCTGCTTTTATACCCAATCATGGCACCCACCTGTTCCCAATTAGCCTGTTCACCTGTGGGATGTTCCAAATAAGTGTTTGATGAGCACTTTCTCAGTCTTTTTTGCCACTTGTGCCAGCTTTTTTGAAACATGTTGCAGGCATCAAATTCCAAATGAGATATTTGCAAAAAATAACGTTTTCCAGTTTGAATGTTAAGTATCTTGTCTATGTAGCCTATTCAATTGAATGATTTGCAAATCATTGTATTCTGTTTTTATTTACCATTTACACAAGGTGCCAACTTCACTGGTTTTGGGGCTTGTATTTGAAATGAAATGCAATGAAAAAAATTACACATCAATTATTATTGCAATGTGGCAGAGAATATAGTTATTGAGAAGAGAATAAACTGTGTGCAGGAGGCAGTGGAGTCGTGCCTGACGCGCATCACCAAGCTGGAGCTGCAGCAGCAGCAGCAGCAGGTGGTCCAGCTGGAAGGCGTCGAGAACGCTAACGCTCGGGCGCTGCTGGGCAAGCTCATCAACGTCATCCTGGCGCTGATGGCCGTGCTGCTGGTCTTCGTGTCCACGCTGGCCAACTTCATCACGCCACTGATGAAGACCCGGGCCCGTGTGGCCGCCACCGTTCTGCTGACTCTGCTGCTCTTCGTTTTGTGGAAGCATTGGGACTTTGTGGAGACCTGGCTGCTGCCACGCTGAGCCGGGGTCCAGTGACAAAGGTCAAAGTTCATACTGGAAGGCGGAAACGTGAACTGCTGCAATGGTCTGCGAGGACAAGATGAGGACTTCTCATGAATGTGATGTGCTCTTCATCAAGTGCAATCAACTGACGCTTCAGGAAGGATAACATGGATTTTGGAGGAACTGCCATTTACGGACCTTCACTGGCCACTTTATTAGGTACACCTGTACAATGTGTTGACGTCCAATACAAAGAGTAAGGACAAGACAACAATGCTCCGTTTTGATGGACGCATTTCACTGATAAAAATCATGTTTTATGTTAAAATAAAGTCAATGCAATTAAAAAAAGACATAAGTGAATAGCAAAATACTGTAATTAAATACATTATTATAAATTATTTCATTTATTTGTTTTAAAATGTAAACAACTTTCACTGATAAAAATCCCAATTTGTTATAGAATCAAATTAAATAAATTCAATTAAAAATCACTATTCGTAATAAGTACCGTATTTTTCGGACTATAAGTCGCAGTTTTTTTCATAGTTTGGCCTGGGGTGCGACTTATACTCCGGAGCGACTTATGTGTGAAATTATTAACACAATAATATTATTTAGCTCATTCACGTAAGAGACTAGACGTATAAGATTTCATCGGATTTAGCGATTAGGAGTGACAGATTGTTTGGTAAACGTATAGCATGTTCTATATGTTATAGTTATTTGAATGACTCTTACCATAATATGTTACGTTAACATACCAGGCACGTTCTCAGTTGGTTATTTATGCGTCATATAACGTACACTTATTCAGCCTGTTGTTCACTATTCTTTATTTATTTTAAATTGCCTTTCAAATATCTATTCTTGGTGTTGGGTTTTATCAAATACATTTCCCCAAAAATGCGACTTATACTCCAGTGCGACCTATATATGTTTTTTTCCTTCTTTATTATGCATTTTCGGCCGGTGCGACTTATACTCCGGAGGGACTTATACTCCGAAAAATACGGTAGTGGTACCTCATGATACAAGTTTGATTGGTCCTTGAAAAATTGTATACAAGTCAAAATAAAATGTATTTATTCTGTGCTCGGCTGATCAGTTTATGTTTTGGTCATTGACTATTTTTTGTTTCATGAATTGGAATTGAAAAAGAAAACAATAGAGGATTTGAATAAAACTGAAAAATAAAGTCTCAGTGTCGAAGAGGAAATCAAACTGTTTTCGATCGAGTAACTGCTTTTCAACAAACACAAAAAAAACGTTTTGTTTTTCCAATTAAAATTTTTGTTTCAAAATAAAGTTCAAATAAACAAATCCGCTTATTTTTTTAATATCCATTCATAAAAGGAAAATTCAATGACCAAAAGATACACTGGCCTCAGACCTTGCCCGCCGCCCAAAACAGCACAATTTTAACATGTAAAACATTTGAGATCAAATATGTAAAAAAATTAAGATAAGAAATATTGTATAAAAATGATTACAATACTGGACTACAGTCGTTTTATGAAGTGATGCAATAATGTACAGTATTTACCTTGGAGAGTGGACAATATCTCTGAGCTGCTTCTGCGTCAAACCCATCATCAGCAGCTTCTCCATATTTTCATGGATAAATGTCTGCTGTGTAGATATTATTTGAACAACTTGGCTGGTGTTGGACTCATTCTGTTTCACTATGGCGCAGACTTGCAGTAGTACACTCCAAAATAAGTTAGCCAGCTAAACACTTTCATATTTTGGATTATTTATTTATTTTTCAATTAATATTATCCACTTCTTCTCAGCACTGTACTTTACACTCACTTCCTTCCTTCCTTCCCACGGTTAGGAAAACTAAATTATGTCCATCTCTCGCTATAAGCTAATGCTCGCGGTTAAGGTGGGATGTTTTGGATCGGATCTTACGGGGCTCACTGTGACATTTGCCACTTTATAAGCGGAGGCACGTGTATTGCGAGGTACCACTGTATTTCAATTTGTCATGACTATATTTGATACATTTTTCATTTCATTTAACTATTTTATTGTGATTGTACTTTTTGCAATTTAGAACTGCATTGCATTGTTTGTAATATTAGGTCACCCTATTGAGTCACATGACAAATGTTAAGGAACAGCTCTCAGGGTGATGCAGTGCACAATAATAATCCTATTGGTGAAGAACCAATGTCAAAGTTTATACGTGCAGGTGTACCTAATGTTGTGTTCCTCATCTCTTGTTCGTCGCTTTTTTTTTGCCGTATTTCCTTAGCTGAATAAAATGCATCATCATCATTATTATTATGGGAAAAGACAAACAATTTCTCATGCACATAGTGGATGATTTCACTTTGTTGTAGATATCTGCTTTTGCTCCCTGCAGTGTCAAACTGGCATGTCAACTTGTGTCAATGTTTCTATCCACTTTGCAAAAATATACTTGGAAAAAACTAGTTTTTTCAGTACATTCTTTTTTTCTTTTCTTTTTTTTAAAGAGGTTAAGAAAGCAGACACTGCTGTCTTGCAGAGGATTAATCTCAAAGGATTATTTCCATCTCACAATTTCTAAATATTTGTCTCCCTCTAAGACAATATTCTAGAAATTCAATTTATGTAAGGACTGCTTATGCTGTTAAAGTTGTGCTAGTAATACATTTTTAATACAATGTTTAAAAATAATTTTAAAAAAGGAAATTATATTTTGCTTTTACAATGTATATAAAAGATAAACATAATTATTAATAGAATGAAGGGCATGTGTATTAGAAACACCTGTGTATCATGCAGTTTAGTTAAGATTGATCAAATAAAATAAATGTAATTAGAATAATTTAAATGTATTTAAAATACAGTGACATATTTGAGTATATTTCAAATTGTATATATTACATCTAAAATACCAAAAATATTTGTATTCATTTATATTTAAAATAAAAACACAATCTAAAAAAAGCAACCAGAATTAGTATGTCATCTCAGGGCGTTCAATCGTTCGCAACTGGACTGTGGACTTTCGCCTCTCATCTGAGTAGGCTTCATCAGTTCATGCTCATAGACTTAGATGGTCAGATCTAGTCCAAAACCCAAAATATTTACACTCCAAAAACCAGGAGGGTGTGCTTGGCCAAGGTTGGTTTCGTCCTATTGTAGTGAGAAAAACAGCTGTTTGGACGCAAACGAGCAATTCTACTGTCAAAGCCAACGACAGTCGTTGAAGTGTATGTTCCCTTGTTAGCATTGTTGTATTGTGCGGCAGAACGAACGCTGTGGATCGACTACTACCAGTCTAAAATAGTCGGAATCCCCCACGTAAGCATTCCATTCAGTTGTAAACAAATGTCACAAATGGCATTCTGGTCACCTTCTGTGACCAGAATGTTTCTAACTCCTGGTATTTGTTGGAGGGTAAATTGTAGTCTTTTAGGAATGGTTGAAAGGACAGTGTTGTGTGTGGGAGACAGGTGGTGTTGCAGACCACCTCCTCTGTTCAGGTATGGTTTTTCAACCATTACATAATAATAATATTGAATTAGATTTATATAGGGCTTTCCAAGACACTCAAAGCGCTTCACAGAGAAATGAGAACCCATCATTTATTCACTCAACATTCACACTTGGTGGTGGTAAGCTACATTGTAGCCACAGCTGCCCTGGGGTAGACTGACGGAAGCGTGGCTGCCAGTCTTCGCCTACGGCCCCTCCGACCACCACTTATCATTCATTCGCCAGTGTGAGCGGCATCGGGGGAATGGGTGAAGTGTCTTGCCCAAGGACACAACGGCAGTGATTTGGATGGCAAGAGGCGGGAAGCGAACCTGCAACCCTCAGGTTTCTGGCACGGCTGCTCTACTACCCACCACACAAACCCCCACCTCACTCCTCTTTCGTACCATCCGTCCTCCCTGTCCACAATCTGTACATTTTAGTTCTCAAAGGAGTGCTGTTTCTCCCTGAGGTTCAGGTAGACAGCTGAGTCTTGGCCTGAAGAGTTTGCCCGTCTATGCTGTGCCATGTGTCGGCTTAGTGGTTGTTTGAATCAGTTTTAATACACTGGGTAACATACACCAGATTGTTTTTGTGGGTGTGGGGTGTCCAGTCTTTAGGATGCACCAGTCTCTGTCTCAGGGTGTTGCCTGGTTTGAAGTGTACTGGGATTATGACTATTTTGGACTGGTAGTAGTCGATCCACAGCGATCGTTCTGCCACACAATACATCCATCAGAACAAAGGAGATTACACGATCGTTGGCTTTGACAGTTAGGATTGCTCGTTTGCATCAAACAGTTGTTTTTCTCACTACCATAGGGCGGAACCATCCTTGCCCAGGCACACCCTTCAGGTTTTTTGGCGTATAAATATTTGGGGTTTTGGCACCAACTGTTTGGACTAGATCTGACCAATCTAAGTTTGAGACTAGATCTGACCAATCTAAGTATAAGACTAGATCTGATCAATCTAAGTCTATGAACATGAACTGATGAAGCCTACTCGGATGAGAGGCGAAACGTCTTCTAAGACAAACCAAACAGTCCAGTTGCGATCGATTGAACGCCCTGAGATTACAAAGACCTGGATGAATGAGAACCTTCATAGGTACAAATTTAGTATGATACAGTGAAGTTCTGCACCTCTGTAATAAATACATATATTTCAATAGTAACCGAAATATTGTGCATATACTGTGCATATAAGTATTGGTGTAACCAAAACATCAAATTAAAAATGTTAGGAAAAAAAGCACTCAGTATTATGCAGTGCACTTCTACACAATGATTAACTCAAAACCATATTATTTTATAAAAAAGAATGACTAAATAACAGGATTATTGCAAAATGTATAAATTAAAAAATAACGTAATTTGCTACAGCACAGGTGTGAACCACTGCAAAGCACAACAGAAAACACATACATACATATTGTATATAGAAATATATATTTACATTGTAGATTGTCACTGAAGGCATCAAAACTATGAATGAACACATGTGGAGTTATGTACTTAACAAAAAAAGGTGAAATAACTGAAAACATGTTTTATATTCTAGTTTCTTCAAAATAGCCAACCTTTGCTCTGATTACTGCTTTGCACACTCTTGGCATTCTCTCGATGAGCTTCAAGCACACCTGTGAAGTGAAAACCATTTCAGGTGACTACCTCTTGAAACTCATCGAGAGAATGCCAAGAGTGTGCGAAAAAGTAATCCGAGCAAAGGGTGGCTATTTTGAAGAAACGAGAATATAAAACATGTTTTCAGTTATTTCACCTTTTTTTGTTAAGTACCGTATTTTCCGCACTATAAGGCGCATCGGATTATAAGGCGCACCTTCAATGAATGGCCTATTTTAAAACTTTGTTCATACAAACCCGTTTCCATGAGTTGGGAAATTGTGTTAGATGTAAATATAAACGGAATACAATGATTTGCAAATCATTTTTGACCCATATTCAGTTGAATATGCTACAAAGACAACATATTTCATGTTCAAACTGCTAAAAAAAAATTTTTTTGCAAATAATCATTAACTTAGTAACATGTGACAAAGAAGTTGGGAAAGGTGGCAATAAATACTGATAAAGTTGAGGAATGCTCATCCATCCATCCATCCATTTTCTACCGCTTATTCCCTTCGGGGTCGCGGGGGGCGCTGGAGCCTATCTCAGCTACAATCGGGCGGAAGGCGGGGTACACCCTGGACAAGTCGCCACCTCATCGCAGGGCCAACACAGATAGACAGACAACATTCACACTCACATTCACACACTAGGGCCAATTTAGTGTTGCCAATCAACCTATCCCCAGGTGCATGTCTTTGGAGGTGGGAGGAAGCCGGAGTACCCGGAGGGAACCCACGCAGTCACGGGGACAACATGCAAACTCCACACAGAAAGATCCAGAGGCCGGGATTGAACTCACGACTACTCAGGACCTTCGTATTGTGAGGCAGACGCACTAACCCCTCTGCCACCGTGCTGCCCGAGGAATGCTCGAGGAATGCTCATCAAACACTTATTTGGAAAATCCCACAGGTGAACAAGCAAATTGGGAACAGGTGGGTGCCATGATTGGGTATAAAAGTAGACTCCATGAAATGCTCAGTCATTCACAAACAAGGATGGGGCGAGGGTCACCATTTTGTCAACAAATGCGTGAGCAAATTGTTGAACAGTTTAAGAAAAACCTTTCTCAACCAGCTATTGCAAGGAATTTAGGGATTTTACCATCTGCGGTCCATAATATTATCAAAGGGTTCAGAGAATCTGGAGAAATCATTGCACGTAAGCAGCTAAGCCCGTGACCTTCGATCCCTCAGGCTATACTGCATCAACAAGCGACATCAGTGTGTAAAGGATATCACCACATGGGCCCAGGAACACTTCAGAAACACACTGTCAGTAACTACAGTTGGTTGCTACATCTGTAAGTGCAAGTTAAAACTCTCCTATGCGAGGCGAAAACCGTTTATCAACAACACCCAGAAACGCCGTCGGCTTCGCTGGGCCTGAGCTCATCTAAGATGGACTGATACAAAGTGGTATCAGACGAGTCCACATTTCAAATTGTTTTTAGAAACTGTAGACGTCGTGTCCTCCGGACCAAAGAGGAAAAGAACCATCCGGATTGTTATAGGCGCAAAGTTGAAAAGCCAGCATCTGTGATGGTATGGGGGTGTATTAGTGCCCAAGACATGGGTAACTTACACATCTGTGAAGGCGCCATTAATGCTGAAAGGTACATACAGGCTTTGGAGCAACATATGTTGCCATCCAAGCAACGTTACCATGGACGCCCCTGCTTATTTCAGCAAGACAATGCCAAGCCACGTGTTACATCAACGTGGCTTCATAGCAAAAGAGTGCGGGTACTAGACTGGCCTGCCTGTAGTCCAGACCTGTCTCCCATTGAAAATGTGTGGCACATTATGAAGCCTAAAATACCACAACGGAGACCCCCGGACTGTTGAACAACTTAAGCTGTACATCAAGCAAGAATGGGAAATAATTCCACTTGAGAAGCTTAAAAAATGTGTATCCTCAGTTCCCAAACTTTTACTGAGTGTTGTTAAAAGGAAAGGCCATGTAACACAGTGGTGAACATGCCCTTTCCCAACTACTTTGGCACGTGTTGCAGCCATGAAATTCTAAGTTACGGTAATTATTATTTGCAAAAAAAAAAAAAAAAAGTTTACGAGTTTGAACATCAAATATCTTGTCTTTGTAGTGCATTCAATTGAATATGGGTTGAAAATTATTTGCAAATCATTGTATTCCGTTTATATTTACATCTAACACAATTTCCCAACTTATATGGAAATGGGGTTTGTATATAAGGCGCACCGCATTTTAAGGTGCATAGAATAGACGCCAGTAGAGGCTGGGGTTACGTTATGCATCCATTAGATGGAGCTGCGCTAAAGGGAATGTCAAGAAAACAAATAGTGATTGTACTGACACTTCTGCTTGCTGCTCTCTGTTCAACAACTCACTGTTCGAGTTTGTCCTCCAACTGTAGCCATCTCGCTTTTTTCCCTCGGAAACTCTGTTTAGTCTTCTTTACTTGGCGCAGGTCATCATGTTGCTTCCTCCACTTCCGCACCATAGATTCGTTAATGTTAAATTCTCTCGCTGCTGCTCTATTCCCGTGTTCTACTGCGTGACTGATCGCCTTGAGTTTAAACTCTGCGTCGTAAGCGTGTCTCTTAATAGGAGCCATTTTTGGGTCTTTACATAAAGTTTAGGTCTCGCAACTACGGGACTTAATTTTCCCCCGTAGAAGAAGAAGCGCCTCTTCTTCTACGGGGGAACATGAAGTTGGCGGCTGCTTACCGTAGAAGAAGAAGCGCTTCTTCTTCTACGGTAAGCAGCCGTAGAAGAGGGAAAATGAAGTCGGCATAGTTACCGTAGTTACGAGACCTGTTGTGGCTCAATATTGGTCCATACATAAGGCGCACCGGATTATAAGGCGCACTGTCAGCTTTTGAGGAAATTTGAGGTTTTTAGGTGCGCCTTATAGTGCGGAAAATACAGTACATAACTCCATATGAGTTCATTCATAGTTTTGATGCCTTCAGTGACAATCTACAATGTAAATATGGGGTTCAATCCCCACCTTCTACCATCCTAGTCACGTCCGTTGTGTCCTTGGGCAAGACACTTCACCCTTGCTCCTGATGGGTGCTGGTTAGCGCCTTGCATGGCAGCTCCCGCATCAGTGTGTGAATGTGTGTGTGAATGGGTGAATGTGGAAATACTGTCAAAGCGCTTTGAGTACCTTGAAGGTAGAAAAGCGCTATACAAGTATAACCCATTTATCATTTATTTATTTATAAATAGTCATGAAAATAAAGAAAACGCATTGAATGAGAAGGTGTGTCCCAACTTTTGGCCTGTACTGTATATATCTTTTTTAGACTGTTTTTTTCTCTTAACATTTTTCAGTACAAAGTTTGGACACCAACTCCTACGTATATAGTGGCTTGTGAGTGTACAGTAAACTATAGTATATTAGTGGTATAAGAGACAAATTTGATAATGTGAAGTAAATATAAGTACCGTAAAAATAATCCAACACAATAAAACCACCCAAAAATATTTTCTTTCGTCTTTTTAATAATTACTGTCAGGCAAAAGCATATGAGCAGTACATTGATGTTTACACAGAAGCCACCTGACCTCTAAGCAGTAGGACATTCATCGTCATTAGATTGTTCCCACGTTGGACACAAATGGAGTGTGTGGATCGTATCAAACACAAGTGGTTCTTCTAGCAAATTCTAAAGACCTCCGTAAGAAACAGCAGTGGAGTAGAAAACAATTGTATTTCCTGATCTTGGTTTTGAGGGTGAAGGATGTACAATACCGGTATATTGCTTTCAGGTGCTAAAGTTCATGAAAAGGGAAAAGGAAAAGCAAACATTCTTGTCATCACATCGACATGCGTCACACACAAAGAGCTGCCATTGAGGAACACAATCATCACACAAGTATGTGACAGACAACTTTCAGCTACATTACAACAATCATGGATGTCGGCCTCACAGTCGGTGGTCCCATACAAATATTCACTTCTGATATACTGGAGCCTTGAGTTTGGGCCGATACCGACTTGATACAATATCAGCAGGAAATTGAATCATAAATACTCAAATTACTTTGTAGTGTGGAAAGTTTGAAAAGTCTTGATCAAGCAAACTGATTCGGAGAACATTTAATCAAATTTTAATCACGATTTTGACTGCCACAATGAAATGAGGGTGATCATCAGCGATGTTTAAAAATAAAATCAAACATTTTCACAACCGCAGTGGCAAAGAACAGCCCGGTGAAGAGGCTATTGTGTATGAGCACACAACTCGATCACCATGCCAAACTAAAACATTAACATTATCAGTATTAATAACATGAACAACCTTTGCTTCCGTGGAGTTTCGGCGTGCGCTTTATACAGCGCTGCTGTTATCAGATTGCAACAGGTGTGGACAGTACTAGAGACAGATGCATTTTTTCCCAACCAAAAAGTACACCTACCGCGCAGGAACAAAATATTGGATTTTGCTTCCATTTAAAAAATGTAAAACAGCATTATGTCACTGCTCGCACCTTCACTCACCTGCTCTAACTCAGAGTGTAGAGCAGGGGTCCCCAAACTTTTTGACTTGGGGGCCGCATTGGGTTAAAAACAATTTGGCTGGGGGCCGGGCTGTGTGTGTGTGTATATATATATATATATATTCTAGTTTCTTTATATATATATATATATATATATATATATATATATATATATATATATATATATATACATATATATATATATATACATATATATATATATATACACACACACACACACACATGTGTATATATATATATATATATATATATATATATATATATATATATATATATATATATATATATATATATATATATATATATATATATATATATATATATATATACACAGTGAGGTCCACAGGTATTTGCACACCCTGTAATGTTCTCCCACCTAGAAATTAGGGAAAAGTCTGAAATGTTCATCATAGATGTATTTCCACTGTTAGAGTCATAATCTAAAAAGAAAAATCCGAAAATCACATTGTATGATTTTTTAATGATTTATTTGTATGTTACTGGGGTATTTGCACACATGAGAACATCAGTGTTAATATTTAGTGCAGAATGCAATTACAGAGGACAAACGTTTCCTATAGTTCTTCACCAGGTTTGCACACACAGTAACAGGGATTTTGGCCCACTCCTCCACACAAATCTTCTCTAGATCTGTCAGGTTTCGTGGCTGTCGCCGAGCAACACAAAGTTTCAGCTCCCTCCAAAAATGTTCTATTGGATTTAGGTCTGGAGACTGGCTAGGCCACTCCAGAACCTTGATATGCTTGGTATGAAGCCACTCCTTGGTTATCCTGGCTGTCATTGTCATGTTGGAAGACCCAGCCACGACCCATCTTCAATGCTCTGACTGAGGGAAGGAGGTTTTTGGCCAAAATCTCTCAATACATGGCCTCGTTCATCCTCTCCTGAATACAGTGCAGTCGTCCTGTTCCCTTTGCTGAAAAGCACCCCCAAAGCATAATGTTTCCACCCCCATGCCTCTCTGTAGGGATGGTGCTCTTGGGATGATACTCATCCTTCTTTTTCCTCCAAACCCGACGAGTGGAGTTTATACCAAAAAGTTCTATTTTGGTCTCATCTGACCACATGACTTTCTCCCATGACTCCTCTGGATCATCCAGATGGCCATTGGCAAACTTCAGACGGGCCTGGACATGGGCTGACTTAAGTGGGGGAACCTTCCGTGCGATGCATGATTTTAGAGCACTACGCCGTAGTGTTCTACTGATAGTAGTCTTGGAAACAGTGGTCCCAGCTTTCTTCAGGTGATTCACCAGCTCCTGCCGTGTAGTTCTTGGCTGATTCCTTACTTTTCTTATCATGAGTGATGCCCCATGAGGAGAGATCTTACATGGAGCCCCAGTCCGAGGTAGATTAGCAGTCATGTTTAGCCTCTTCCATTTTCTAACAATTGCTGCAAAAGTTGATCTATTCTCACCAAGCTGATTCCCAATTGTCCCATAGCCTTTTCCAGCTTTGTGGAGCTCTACAATTTTGTCTCTGGCCTCTTTTGACAGCTCTTTGGTCTTGCCCATTGTAGCAGTTGTAACTTGACTGACTGTGGGCTGCACAGGTGACTTTAATGAGCTCAAAGGGGGGGTGGGTGGTTGATTAGTTGTGGGGTAAAGGTGGGCTATTTTTAAGGTAGACTGACAGCTCTTTGAGAGTCCTAATTCTTGCTGATTCTCCTGTGTGCAAATACTTATGAACCCGAGTAACGTACAAATAAATCATTAAAAAATCATTACAATGTGATTTCCGGATTTTTCTTTTTAGATTATGTCTAACAGTGGAAATACATCCATGATGAACATTTCAGACCTCTCCCTAATTTCTAAGTGGGAGAACTTGCAAAATTGCAGCGTGTACAAATATGTTCTTTATTTTCATGACTATTTACATTGTAGATTGTGGCTGAAAGAATCACAACTATGAATGAACACATGTAGAGTTATGTACTTAACAAAAAAAGGTGAAATAACTGAAAACATGTTTTATATTCTAGTTTCTTCAAAATAGCCACCATTTGCTCTGATTACTTTTTCGCACACTTGGCATTCTCTCGATGAGCTTCAAGAGGTAGTCACCTGAAATGGTTTTCACTTCACAGGTGTCATAGTTTTGATGCCTTCAGTGACAATCTACAATGTAAATATTCCTGAAAATAAAGAAAACGCATTGAAATGAGGTTTGTCCAAACTTTCGGTTTGTACTGTATGTATATGTAACAAGCGGTAAAAAATGGATTAGAAAGGACAGATTTTTAAAAATTAAAATAAAAAATATTTTTTATGTTTTTTTTGTTTTTTTAACTTGGGTCTTCCCGCAGGACGGATTTTGGACGCTGGCGGGCCGTAGTTTGGGGACCCCGGTGTAGAGGACAGGAGTAAATCAATAAAATGATGTGTAGGGAACGTTGCCACAACTTGATAACGTCTTGTTATTTATTTTTTGGAAAGGTCGCTCGTACTGTGGTAGCCATTTTAGTGTTATTTATATTTCTGTAGTCCTGCATATATTAAGTTAAATTCATTATTTATTTGTTGCTCGATGAATGCTTGGGCCTACTACGCTACTGCACTTTGGTGTTTGTCATTGCGATGGTGTTTGATGAATACTTGGGCCTATTGTGCTACTGTACTTTAATTTTTTTCTCATTATGGTTGTGGTAGCCATTTTTGTGTTATTTATATTTCTCTAGTACTACATATATTGTTAAGTTTAATTATTTTTGGAATTGCCATGAAAATATGTTTTGATACATTGCACGTTAATTTATTGAATTATAAAGCGTCATTTACATTCTGTGTCATTTACAGCACCTGTGACGAGAGCATATAGGGGCGCAGAGGTGAAATTGATAGGACAAAAAATGTTAGGTTGAGAGACTGGTGGGGAAAACTGTTTTTGACCACTTCTTACGCAACACTTGAGCCTTAGTTTTTTGCTTATAGCTTTGTATGCAGTTAAACTTGTTTTTGTTCACCTTGGATGGACTGTTGGAAAGAAGACCTTTTTGCAAATAAAGCTATTTTTTGAGAGACTTAAGTTGGAGTCGGAAGTGCATTTGAAAGTGCACCAACTGTCCCGGCTCAGCCAACGGCCTTTGGTTTAGAACCTAGGAAAGCTTGGAAAGGCCGAAACACATACTTGATTTAATTTACAACTTTTTCAGTGTTCCAGTAACATCAACACTAGCTCAGATGTTTTGTCACTTCATCGAATTGAACGCAGGCTGTGAAGTGACAGCACGCTGAGTTGTCAGAGAGGCACGAAGCTTGTATATTAGATGTGAGAGGTATCACTCCTATTTATTTTTGTTGGCCAAATTGTTGCACTGAGCCACATTGTGTTGTTGGAGAAGAAAAAAGCTTGTTAATCAAACTTCATCTTTACTGCTTTGTGTTTTAATTTGATATTAAAAAGTAAACAAAAACAAAATATTTTTTTTATTTTATTTACAATTTTTGTGGGTTTATTTTATGTCACAAAGTTTTTACTTTAAAAAAAAATACTTCACGTGACATAACATTTTGTGAATGTTTTGCGGTGTGTAGATCATTCTTATAAGACAGACCTGGGCAAAATACGGCCTGCGGGCCACATGCGGCCCATTACGATGTTCAATCCGGCGTGCCAGACGTTCTACATAATTTTTGGAGACCTTTAACATCAAAACTGTAGCCGCCATTATGGTGTGCAGTGCTGTTTTTAAACTACCCTAATTCTTGAACTATAAAAAGTGTTTCAATGGATGAAATCTGCGCTTTTGAGTGTTACACAAGTTATTACGGTAATCTACGTCACAGCAGCTCAGATGAGGAACAAAGCAGAGTGGGCGGGAAATGTTTTCAGAGCAGCTAGCCCGAAACGCGTGTGTCAGGAACAGATGCGGAAGCAGATTTTTGCAACAAATTTCTGCATAAAAGTGATAATATATCATATTGTAGGTTTATATTACACTTTGCATTCATATTTTTCTGTTTTTTGTTGTTGTTGTGTTTTACTATATCGTTAAAGATGTCTATGGAGGAGTTGGCTTGAGAAGTGTTGGAAGCAGATCAGAATCATATCCATATTTAAGTGTTACTTCTTTCTAAAAACTCCTATAGTCATATTTACATCAGCTAATGTCTCGTGTGGTACAAAGTGCTTGGATTCGAGTGTCCTTGGTTAGAGTCAGAGCGCTGTTTATTCTCTTTGTTGAGACTGCCATTACATTCCTAAGATAAGGAGCACAGCTAGACTGGGGAAACAGCAGGCGGGGGACAGAGGGAAGATCACGGGACTTCCGGGGGTTTGAGGGGAGACCGAGCTAGACCGATCTGGACCGGGCTAGGGAACGCTTGGGTGCTGGGTTGGTCTCAGGTTTGTCCTCTAAGCTTGGAGAATAAACCACAAAATACCAATTACTGCCTGTTGATTGAATATAAACATCAGCGTATTGCCATAAAAAGAATCTGGGAGGGACTAGCAATTTAAATTCCCCATTGGAGGAATGCTGGTCAACGCAACAATTTGGGGGCTTCGTCCGAGATGGCACGCTGTTGATTGATGACTTCTTCCAATCTTCTGGACAGACTCAAATGGCCAATACAAGGTGAGCAGAGCCTTTTTATATAAAATCTGCTTTAGGAGTCTGTCCTGAAGTCTGTAAGTCAAACACTGTTTTGTAATCCCAGGCACAGATTGGTGATTTTGATAGATTGATTGCATTTTTGCCGAGCCTGCCATTGCATTAAAATTGTAAATAAGTAGTCAACTCAGGCCATTGTGTCTTGATTACCGTGACGGGCAGTTTCATTGACGAGTGAACTAATAGTTGGGTGTAGCTTACCCTGGGAATTTGGTCGTCCCTTAATGAGTTCGGGTTGCAAGATCCCAGTGAGATAAGACACTAAAACGTAAGGAAGCGGGTTCAAAGATCCCAGTGAGATAAGACACTGAAACGTAAGGAAGCTGGTTCAAAGATCCCAGTGAGATAAGACACTGAAACTTAAGGAAGCGGGTTGAAAGATCCCAGTGAGATAAGACACTAAAACGTAAAGAAATAGACACATGGCCTTGGAGTGTGACAGACAGGAATGTGATGGCGGTCGGGGAAAAATGTGATTAATCATTACTGTGTAATGATCAATTGAATGGACGGTTGTCGACAATGGAACTAGCAGGTAGAGAAAAAAAAAGAAAAAAAAGGAGAACGTTCCTTGAAAGGGTTAAGAGGGAGTTTACAATACTCGAAAACTCGTGAACTCAAACGTCTGGTAAAATAAAATTTAAAAAAAATAAAAAAGTAACTGGAAGTTTAATGGTAAAGTGAAACGCAGAGAGTGTGCTGCTGAGTGTGAGTGTGTGTGAGCGGGAGTGCTTACGCGTGCTCGTGTGTGTGTGTGTGTGTGTGTGTGTGCGGGAGTGCTTACGCGTGCTCGTGTGTGTGTGTGTGTGTGTGTGTGTGTGTGTGTGTGTGTGTGTGTGTGTGTGTGTGTGTGTGTGCGGGAGTGCTTACGCGTGCTCGTGTGTGTGTGTGCTGCTGAGTGTGTGTGTGAGTGTGTGTGCGGGAGTGCTTGTGTGTGTGTGTGTGTGCGCTGGTGAAAATGGAACACTCAGGGAGAGAATTTAAGAGTTTGGCGTATAATAAAAGTAAACGGGGATTACGTGGAAAAACGAAATGCAGCAAAAGAAATGATGATTAATGACAGAATGAACTGATTGGTTTTTTGTCTGCCGCGCATGCGCAAGACAATTCAAACGACCCGCCCAGACTTTGACTAGGACACCGCCCCCTACTCCAGTGACAAGAGAAGGCGGTATTAACACGCCCCCTCTAAGATTGATCCTGCCTCCGAAAATTAACCCCTTGTACACGTCTGACCATTTTCTCCGGCAGACATTTTTGACACATGACATTAACACTTTGGACATACTACAATATAAGTCTCTTGCCGATGCATACATGCAAGCCATTGTTGACCTTGCTTTCCCACCCGTACCTCCGGGAGGGAACCTCTGGCCAAACACTTTGGACAAAGTTAACCCTGATATAGAAGATGCCAAAAACAATATATGGCAGGACATTTTATTCATCCCATGCAAAATAGGGCTAATGACAGAGCAACAAGGAAACGACTACTTAAATTACAGATCGCTGAAGATAAAAGGTTAAAAGAACCAAAAGGTCAAAGATCAGCAAGGGTATATTCAGCAGTGGGTGACCTTGCTTTTGAGTTCCAACAGGTGGAGGAAAGAATCCTCAACAGACATGCGGTTGGACTCGGGTGGTGGACAACACGATGCTTCAAAGCCGGTCTGGGGTAGACACTGTTTCGGCTGTGACCAGCCTGGTCACTGGAGTCGTGACTGTCCGAACATTTCCGAACAGGAAAGGTTCCGTCGTGCCAACAAACGTACACGAAGGCGTGTAAGAGGACGCCCACATCAGGAGCTGCAGCAGGAAGTACCGACAGGACCCCTGCTGGACATGAGTGTCAACGGACAATTTTATCAGCCACCCATTCGATTCTGAATGCAGAGGTACCAAAAAAACTGTGTGCTTCCTCTTTAAAGGTCGAAGGCTTCGCTGGGGTCACAAGAAGGTTACCTGTCACCAAACCACTTCCGGTTCAGATTGCTGGACCTCCTTTACAGACTGTACCCTGACATTCAAATTGCAAAGAAGGAACATTCCTGGTGTTACCTGACGGCTGAACCACCTAGCTGCGACACCACTACCAAGACTCCTCCATGAGCTCATACCACAGCCTGAAACAACAGGAATGGCTGACATCCAACTGCTCTAACGGTGAAAACCCTGACTGACTGAGATGCTTCCGTGTGTTCTGCCACCCGACTCGCCATATGTTATGATTATTTATATATGTTGGAACTCAAGGTGTGGCTGCTCATGTTGACCTGTCTTTGCAACAGCTAGCATGGTATAAGATGGACACAATAGTGTCCCACATTGTTCCCTTGCTCTCTGTCTCGCCTACAAAACCAAAGAACTTAGGTCCAATGATAAGACACGGCGTAGCTGCCAAACATTACACCGACACCCAAATACCACATTTTCAATTGTTTAGGTTTAGCCCATGGTTATGTTAAACACATAACTATGGGCTGCACTTTAGACACCTGTAGGCTACGAGGAGCTAGCAGCTACACAACAGCTGAGCTAAAACGACACATTACACATTTAAGCATATCAAAGAATTATAGTTGCTCATTACATACACATAGTCGTCAAGACAGAAGTCTGATAGAAAGTATTCAGTACAAACGTGTCTGCATCATTCAACTTTCTACAACATGAGCTTGACTTAATGAATTATTGGGACCACCAGGTGTGGTAAAATTTCAAAATACTATTGCTAAAGCATCCGCCATAAGGGTAGTATTTTTCTAGTATTGGTGACAATATAAATATAAGCATATTTTGTTACTTTCACCATATTGAATAAGTTACATAAAAGTTAGGGTTCGGATGAGTTTGAGTTAATTGTGATATTGCTAAGGGGTCCCCTACCCTAACAACACCCCCCAGTGGACCATAGAGGCTAAAGAGACAATCATTGACCTCAAACATGACCTGCCCTCCGCTACTTGACTATTAGCTGACCTTTTTCTTAGATGTTTCTGAAAGTGATAGTATGACTAACACAGTCCTTTTTTTCAGAAACAGAAGGGGGTGAGTGAGGGTGGATACAGACTCCTTGGAACAAAATCGACAATCATCCGACTCTGACACATTCCATTGTTTTAACGTTTTTCCCGTGGGTAAGAAGTTATAACTAATTTTAATTTGAAAATAACGATTTTACACATCGATAGTAGTTTAGTAGATCAAATTTAGAATATGGAGGAGGTGAGGGTGAACCATGTATAGTCTTTGATTTCACTGATATGATCAATACGGTACAAGGGAAAAGGTACGTACTGACTTGTGTTGACAATCACAGTGGTTGGCCGGAAACAACAACAACCTCAAAAGAGGATGCAATATCAGTAATTAAATGACTTGTGAATGACCTAGTACCCCGACATGGTTTCCCCAAAAAGATTAGGTCAGACAACGGCAACCATTAAAAAAAAAAAATACTCACTTAGCCTTGGTCGAAAAGGCTTTCGGACTAGAACACAGGCTTGGGGTACCATCCTGAGTCCCAAGGTAAGGTTGAAAGGATGGACCAGAACATCAAAAACTAATTGGCTAAAATCTGTGCACAGCCCAAATTTAATTGGATTGACATGTTGCAATTAGCGTTAATGATCATTCGAAGGTCCGTGAATAAAACTGTTTTACTGCCCTTAGAGTTTTTCACCCTATGAGCTGCATACAGGTCAGCCATTCACAAGACCAGCAGCCCCCCATGGAAGGAAGACTCAGCGTAAAACCAAAATGGTATTTTACACAAAAAATTGCAGAATTTGTGTGCCAGTTCTTCTGTACAGATTCCCTTCCGCCCGCTGAGAGGGTCAAGATCAAGGTAATCAAACGCAAGTGGACGGAGCTCAGGTGGACTGGTCCCTTCTAGGTCGTAGAATGGACGTCCCACGCCCTTCGACTGGCTGGTGGAGGGGACACCTGGTACCACCTCTCCCTCTGCACTACAGCTGAAGAACCTGACAGATTACCAGCGGATGTCATTGCTGACATCGCCACATCATCTGCCCCACAGCCCAGGAGACGAGAGAGATTTTCTACCTACATTACTCTTTTCAACTTCTATATTGTATATCCTTGTGTGAGACCAATCCAGTATGCTAAATGTTTCTTAGTTTTTCTTGCTTGTTTTCAGCATAACTGTATGTGTTGTTACATTAAGTGAAAAGTTTGATGTTTATCCGCGTTTTGTTACCTAAATTACTCTGATATTGATAGACGAAAGGCAGGATGTTACACCCGGTAGTGTTCCCTGACGGATTGGTGTTTGGGCGTGTTCTACTGTCTTTGTGTCTCAGTTCATCCTTCCTGACGACAGTGACTGACAAGTGTCTAAGAACATACAGCTGACTTTAAATAGACTGGGTCAAAGGGGATAGCAAGACTTATTTTTGACCTGTGCAGTGTGATTAATCACGGGGGACACAATAGCTATTACCGTGGTAATAACCTCTATATTTGTTACGACTCAACCCTGAACCATTGGTGTCGGATGCAGACAACATACTCTGGTAAGTTGTGCCCATCGTCCCTTTTATGTTGTTTTGGGGCTTGACCTGACTGATACAGACGCTAAAGGAATTATTAAAATTAATGTCCTTGAGAGGGCATTAACTACCTCTACACCCTCTGTAGCACCTAAAGTACCACCCCACCTCGGTGGTGTTTCAAAGGCTCACATCTGTGCGTGCTAATGACATCACCACCGAAGGCCTGATAACTTTGACCTTTGACCTTAGGAGCGGGTGCAGACAACCTGTGGCTCAGGTGGATGCCAAAACCTGGGTGACTGTGTTGCTTCTTCCGCTGGACGTCCCTTTTCCCACACTTACCCCGCCCCTTTTAAGTTGACTGACATGTGTACCTTTCTGTTGACAATGCCACCCGACTTCTTCCCTTTGTGGCCCAAAAGCTGAATTACACGCTTTTTTAAATTGCAGGACCCTCTTCGTCCCCCAACAAATTGGGTGACATTAACCGTTACTGGTGCACCACACTGATAGATGGCTCAAGGATAGGCCCTTGGGCACGAGCTGACTTATTCTGGTGTTGTGGGGAGCACAGATTGTACATTAGAATCCCGACGTCAGCCGTTGGGCTTTGTGCTATGGTTAGACTGGTGACCCCAGTCACCAAATTAACACCCCTTGGAACTCCTGTTTCAGCGGCCTCTCTAACTCCCCGCCGCCATTGAGACTAACCAACCTGACTCGTGACACAGTTGAGGGACTTGCTGAACAACCTCCCTCGAGACCATCCAGAACCGCACAGCCCCTTGTGCTAAGTGTCACTAAAGGGGGTCTAGCAAAGTGGTAACTTTAAGACTTTAATGTGGGGCGTGCTTTATAAGTTTTGTACAAGTAATAAAGATCTTATTAGAAGATCTTAAAGGGGGACTTGTTGGAAGCAGATCAGAATCATATCGATATTTAAGTGTTACTTCTTTCTAAAAACTCCTATAGTCATATTTACATCAGCTAATGTCTCGTGTGGTACAAAGTGCTTGGATTCGAGTGTCCTTGGTTAGAGTCAGAGCGCTGTTTATTCTCTTTGTTGAGACTGCCATTACATTCCTAAGATAAGGAGCACAGCTAGACTGGGGAAACAGCAGGCGGGGGACAGAGGGAAGATCACGGGACTTCCGGGGGTTTGAGGGGAGACCGAGCTAGACCGATCTGGACCGGGCTAGGGAACGCTTGGGTGCTGGGTTGGTCTCAGGTTTGTCCTCTAAGCTTGGAGAATAAACCACAAAATACCAATTACTGCCTGTTGATTGAATATAAACATCAGCGTATTGCCATAAAAAGAATCTGGGAGAGACTAGCAATTTAAATTCCCCATTGGAGGAATGCTGGTCAACGCAACAGAAGTAAAAGAAGAGCGACGTTCATATAATGTTAATATTCAGTGTTTTATTGCTCATAGTTAATATTGTAAATCTTGCTTTCTTTATTCTAATGTACATTTTGGGTAAAAAACTGTAAAGTTACATTCCGTTTTTTTGAGGTGGTTTGTTTTTACAATTTTATCGGACATTGTGACTTTTGGTATTAGTGTTCCTGAAAAAAAGGGACCCAAACGCACATGCTGTACAGCAGACTTTTACAACTAAATGTGTATATATAATTTATACACACATACACATCGGCCCCCCAGACACATTTTTTTTTCTCTCTCTCTCAAAATATTTGCCCAGCTCTGCTATACGACATATTTCTGCTCAAACTCTTTATTGATCTGTTCGGTTACCAATACAGTATGTGTCCTCCCCATGTTAAACTCATTCTTACGCCCTTGGACGTTTGCACAACACGCTGCTCTGCTTGTCTCCATGGAGTCACACTAGCAGGACTAACTGACCATCGTGCTAAATAGAGACTAGAAAGGCTTTTCCATCGGGTACCAACATTTCTGGCGAGACGTGCTCCCCATTGGAATTCGGGCACCCCCTGCATCTGCGCATGTATATGAATTCAGGGAATGCGGAAATATAAATGATTATTGACTGACTCTTTTACATTAGTCAAATCGTTTTTCAATTAAGGCACTGCCCCCAATATTGTTGTCCGTGTGGAAATCGGGAGAAATTCGGGAAAATGGTTGCCCCGGGAGATTTTCGGGAGGGGCACTGAAATTCGGGAGTCTGCCTGGAAAATCGGGAGGGTTGGCAAGTATGACCCTCGATCTCCTGACTGTGAGGCCAACATGGCAACCACTATTCCACCTTGCGGTCATATAAAGGTAAACCACCATCTAATATACCCCAAACTTCCTCAAACTTGTCTGAAACATACTAGTGAGATGAGCTCCTCAAAAATGCAGCTTCAGTCAAAGAAAATGACGAGAAAAGAACGCGAAAAAAACATGAGCCCACATTCCCAGCAGGAGAGGACGTGATGACGTGGAGGCCAAAATAAGCTTCCAGAAGTGACATTTGACCGTGAGGATTATAAAAAAATAAAATAAAATAAAAAGCTCGCTTAGAGTACGGAGCTCACGCTTCTTCTATCCCTGCTGACTTCTTTCAAGTACGCTGACAATGAAGCACTTAAAGCTACAAAAACACACAAAATGACGTCATCGCGAGGAATAAAAGAAGTCCTGCATTGCAGAATATGCAAACACACTACTTAGTGTTCAGGAGGCAGGACAGAATTGAACCTGCGCACACAGTCTGCTGGTGCCAGGCGGACAAACCCGTAGCTTCACTTTCCAAATGTTTTTTGTGGAGAAAAACTAATCCGTTGGAGATCATCAGGTACCTTCGCCAAGGTTAACACATCCCACATTATTTTTATTCATCGAGTCATCATACAAGAACCCAGTAGAGTCACTACAATTTAAAGTAGTCAGCATACAGCTTGTTTAGCAGTACCGTGGTACCTCCATTTGATGTAGCAATATGTTCCAAAGGGTCCGAACAAAACAAAACAAATTCTCCTCATAAGAAATCAAGTAGATCCAAAGATAGACCCAAAAATATGAAAACAAAACAACATTTTAGAGAGAATAATTAAAGTTTCACAAGTAGAAAACAACAAGTTAAATGGATAAATGAGAGGTACTTTTTGTACTTTGCTACACATTTTTTCTTGAATTCAATGGTGTTTTTCACCTTCTTTATCAAAGTGCTGGCACTCGCAACTTTCTTTGGCGCCCTGATGGCTTATTTTGCACTAGGTACTAAACCAAAAAAAGCACACAGAGTGAGTCATTAACGCATAAAATTCTTTGTTTGGACACTTCATTGCACAGAACGTACGCACGAAAAGGAACTTCTTTGTTACGCGCAAAATTTGGTCCTACGATAACAAAGTCTAGCTTTACTATCCACTGGAAAATGAGTCAACACACACACATTATTGTCTAAATAGCTGGCAACACCAGCAAGTAGGAAGATCTTTATGTTTACCAACAGTAAAGTATGGTGTGGGGCTGCATGAGTGCTGCTGGCATTGAGGAGCTGTGGTCCATTGCAGAGAAACGTGAATTTCAACATGCACTGTGCCACTGTGGACCTGAAAAAGTAGCTCTTTTTTTTACCAGGACATAGAGTTGAAACACACCTCCAAGATGACCAGTGTCTTGTTGAAGAAAGTGAAGGGGATGAAGTGGACAAGCATGTCTCCTGAACATAACTGAGCACTGAGGAAAGAAAGAAGGAAGGAAGGAAGGAAGGCAGGAAGGAAGGGAGGCAGGAAGGAAGGAAGGAAGGAAGGAAAGAAGGAAGGAAGGAAGGAAGGTGAAGGAGTACAAATGTGTGCAACATTCAGTTCCAGCAGTGATGTTATCATGGAGGAGTGGAAGAAGATTGCAGATAGATGTTCTGATCAACTCCACATCCAACAGGATTAAAGCAGATTTAAATAATGGTTACACTAAATATTCACACTATTGGAACATGTTCACTTGTGTTGCCAGATATCTACACATTAAAGTATGTGTGTTAGAGCTACTGCTGTAAACTGACTACTTTAAAGTACATCCAAGTTGAACCTCGTGAGGTCAATTGATAAAAAGCGTGATGAAATGGAGGGTTTTACTCATCCTGCTCCACTCTTACTTCCAACTGATCAACCTTGGCGGAGGCCTCCGCTCGACTCGCTATCGTCTCCAGGTGTGAAGATCGTCTCCTCGGGCGAGGCTCAGCAGGTCCAGGTGCACGTCACAGCAAGAGGCGCCTAAGCGGACCTCTGGGTATAGAAGAGAATGTAGGCCTGAGTGTTGCACACTTCCTCCACGCTGCAAACCTTCATCTCTGAGTCGTTGCAGTGGACCCAGAAACCTGAGGAGGACAGGAGTTAATCTGGAAGTGGTCGGGCGTCGAGGGCGCCGGCGGGCTCACCTCCTTCTGTGTTGTAGCAGTATGCGGTGTAGTGCCCTGAGCCGAAGCCTTTCCCGTGATGCATGACCACGGCCGACAGGTCATAGGTGTACCCGCCCCTGTGGACCGAGTGACCCGAGCCCGTGCAGCAGTAGGGTCTAATGTTTAGAACCTGGTCAAAGGCCACGTGGACGCCGATTTTCTCCCGATGGTTCCGCCCCGACCACCTGTAGCGCCGCACAAACCTCGTTAGTGTCTACGAGTCCAAACATTTAACATAATTACAGTAATTATCACAATAATCCAAACAATTTCAAACAGAACTTCTTAAAAAAACTACTGTATTTTTCAGACTATAAGGCGCAATTAAAATCCTTTCATTTACTCAAAACTCGACAGTGCGCCTTATAACGCGGTGCGCCTAATGTACGGAATAATTTTGGTTGTGTTAACCGACCTCGAAGCTATTTTATTTGGCACATGGTGAAATTATAAATGTGACCAGTAGATGGCAGTCACACACAACAGATACGTGTAGACCAGTGGCGGATGCTGGTCTCTCAAGGAGGGGAAGCTCAATTTCAGCCTACATCATAAAATGTGTTGGTGAAAGTGATCTGTGACCCTGTCGTACCAAGAAGGCGTCTTTTCCAGGGATTTGACAAGTGTTCTCTCAATGGCCAGCAGAGCTAGGCTGCTTAAACGGCCTTGGCCCATGGTATTGCGGGTGTAAGACTTCCTTCCATCCATCCATCCATTTTCTACCGCTTGTCCCTTTCGAGTTCGCAGGGGGTGCTGGAGCCTATCTCAGCTGCATTCGGGCGTAAGGCGGGGTACACCCTGGACAAGTCGCCACCTCATCACAGGGCCAACACAGATAGACATACAACATTCACACTCACAATCACACACTAGGGTCAATTTAGTGTTGCCAATCAACCTATCCCCAGGTGCATGTCTTTGGATTGAGCCGCTTTAAACAGGAGAAGCTCCTCTCTACACCTGCAGATGTAGCGCCAATTGTTGCCACTAATGACAATAGTTTGTACACTTGTGTGCATTATAAATGTATGTTTGTTGTTCAATGAAAAAATAAAACATTCAAATTATCTGCCATTATGTGCAGCTTGCAACCTAGCTGGGACTGGCGCGAGGCTAGTGCGAAGTGTGTCCGCCTGTGAGTGCTTCAAGACGGTGGAGGGACTCAGCAGCACCCGCTGCTCGGTAAGGACAGAAACTGCAGAGTGAAAGAAGTCAGTCACCAAACCCCAAAAAACACCAGAAATAGAAGCTCTATTTGTCGCTAGTCGTTTTTAACAAAGAAAATGTCGCTAAGACAGTGGTTCTCAAAGTTGGGGGCGCGGAGGCATGACTGGTGGGGCGCGAGTGACGAGAATTTTTTTTGTAATTTTTTACAAAATTACCAAAAAAAATATTTATTTATTTTTTTTAAATTTATTTTATTATACAAACCATTTAAAAACCCAGACAATAATCAAATAAACATACTATAAAAAGAGGAATAAATAATGTTTCTTAAGGCGATGTAATAAACAAATCACGTTGTCCCACTCACCCACCGCGAGTCACGCCCAACGCAAGTCAGAAAGCAGAAGACACAAACCGCGCTGAATATCAGAAAGTAGCTAGCTACCCTAATTTGTAATCTCAACTCAATGTTGAGCATGACTTAAGAGTGGCAGTATTAAGCCTGCAACCCCGCTTTGAAAAAATGTGCAGTGCAAAACAGGCTCATTGCAGCCACTAACGCTGTGATAAAACTCTAGTTGTTTTAGCAAGGTAACTGTTCATCTTTTTACCAAATGGCTGCATTTTCTTTCATTTTTTGCACGGATTGTAAAGTGAGTTCAATACTTTAAGATGTTTTATCTTTTTGAAAAATTAATTCTGTGACTATTGTGACTTTTCTTAGTGTGAGGGGGGCCCAACATTTTTTTTTCATCTGAAGGGGGGGCCTGACAGAAAAAGTTTGAGAACCACTGCGCTAAGAGGATCTGGAAAGTCTCCGGTTCAACTCAGAACAACAGAATGAATGTTGAAAAATGCTCCCACAGAAGTTTACAACACAAGATCGCTGATTCGCTCATTTCGATGTCAATCAAAAAGGGAATACAAATTTTGACATAGCCCAAAAAAATGAATGAGTCCTCAACACAATGTAGCATTCTTGCTAGGAGCTAACATCCCTCCACAGTGCAAAGCTGCTTTTTAGTCAGCAATCCTTACCTCCATTACGACAAATAAACTATGTTTCATACAAGTGTCATTATCACTGGAGGACGAGGAATCGCTAAACATGCTACACAACACACTGTAGGAAGATAAGCTAACCGTAAACTAAAGCTCATAAATGTAAACAAAAGATGGGCAGAAAGATACATATATTGACCGTAAAAATACCAAGTAGTATTGCATCAAGTCGATACCCCAATGGCTAGATCGATATTTTTTATCATCAAAAACATTTTTTATAGTTTTTGTTATTAATTACAAATTCAGGAAATATGTCCCTTGATACATATCAGGGCGTTAGGGGCTAATACCAAATAATTTAAAACATAGTAGAAAATAACTTTAATATTTAATTGATATTGTTATACTGCCATCCTTTGTTTTTGTCTGATTAAAATTGTGATCAAAAATGTTATCATTCAAAGATTCTGAAAATGTGAAGTATCAGTAACAGCAACGGTATGACCAATACTGCCCCTGTAAATACTTAGCATGATGGATATTTGTAGTATCAGTCAAAACTAATCTCAAGTATCCAATCAACATATGTATATGTGATCATTATATTTTAACAGGTGTAATATATAGTAATAATAAATTAGCATGTATATTACCGTATTTTTCGGACTATAAGTCGCAGTTTTTTTCATAGTTTGGCCGGGAGTGCGACTTATACTCAGGAGCGACTTATGTGTGAAATTATTAACACATTACCGTAAAATATCAAATAATATTATTTAGCTCATTCACGTAAGAGACTAGACGTATAAGATTTCATCGGATTTAGCGATTAGGAGTGACAGATTGTTTGGTAAACGTATAGCATGTTCTATATGTTATAGTTATTTGAATGACTCTTACCATAATATGTTACGTGAACATACCAGGCACGTTCTCAGTTGGTTATTTATGCGTCATATAACGTACACTTACTCAGCCTGTTGTTCACTATTCTTTATTTATTTTAAATTGCCTTTCAAATGTCTATTCTTGGTGTTGGGTTTTATCAAATACATTTCCCCAAAAAATGCGACTTATACTCCAGTGCGACTTCTATATGTTTTTTTCTTCTTTATTATGCAATTTCGGCCGGTGCGACTTATACTCCGGAGCGACTTATACTCCGAAAAATACGGTAATAGTTTTGGGAAAAATACCACAACCGAAAATTATGTAATGTGTTACTGCATATATCAGCTTCTAAAACTGGGAAAACTGTGTGCATATCCCATCTCTGTATAGTGCTGCTATATATAGAATTAAGCATTTTAATTTATTTATTTCATTTTATCGCATTACGCTTTTTGCTATTCTGTTGACTCAAAGAGAACGCCACACGAGAACTGTAAGTTTATGCATAAATGGGCAAGAAAAAAATGTTAATTTGAAGAATGGTGACACTTATTAACATTTGCTTTGCTATTGACATGCTGCTGATTAGCATTAGCAATTTTACATGGAGATGTTAACACCTCTAAATTAGTTAACAAAAACTACAACAAAGATGCACGACTGCACGTTACAATCAAAAAGTTGGGGTGTAATAAGTACAGTACTTACAGTATTAACACTTTCTGAACGCAACAAAAGATTAGACAGCTAAGACTGAAATGAGTAGCCAACACACCATTGACTATACACTACTGCCATCTAATGTCTTGGACTTGCAACTGTAATTGAGACTCAGAAATGTCACAATAAAACAAGATAAAATAACTGGATAGCAGTTATCATAATCAAATCATTTTTAATTGTTGCAAAAAAATAGATTTTAATATTAAAATCGATTAATATTCATTAACACACAACTACCAAAATTGTATCAATGAGTGCCAATATTGATTCCCAGGTATCGAGAATGGGTCCAAATGTGAATGCTACACATCCCTAGCTGTAGGTGGGTTATGGTGAGCATTTCAAGCGCTCCGTTTTTCCTACGTGCAGTGCTGTCATAAACTTCCCCTGAGTTAATTGTAAAGAAACATGGTGTCGATCTTGCGGGACTTTTTTGCTGTTTAAGAGGAAGATGTTGTGTGTGCTATTTGTACCAAATGTTCTGCAAACATTCCGCTAGAACGTAAAAATAAAACATCGAGCTTCAACACATCAAAACTTATCAGCCACCTGAAATAGCAGCATGGCTACGACAGTGTTTTGAAAGCTTAAGAAGACGCCCGCTGCTAAAGAAGTTGCTCTAAAGTTTGTCAGAGACGACCCGAGAGCTAAAGACATCTGTGATTTCATCATGGCGCTGGACAAGCAGTCCTTTACCAGCGTATGATGATGTATAATTAATTTTAAAAAATCATGAATGCAGCTAGGATGGAGGGAACCCATGCAGTCACGGGGGAGAACATGCAAACTAGTGCAAACTCCACACAGAAAGATCCCGAGCCCAGGATCTAACCCAGGAACTTCCTATTGTGAGGCACACGCACTAACCCTTGTTCCACCGTGCTGCCCCCGAAAGGACAATCGGTAGAAAATGGATAGATGGCATCCCAAATTGCTAACATTTGAAATATGTTGCATCTTCATTAAAGGCTATTAAAATCTGCAAGTTTCATCTCTATAAATAACTAAAGTGACGGTCACTCGGGAAAAGAAGAGCTCTTGTGGACAACAACAAAAAGTGCTAGAGCTCCAAAAAGCAAACAAAGAGAGGATTTAACAGAGCAGATGATGATAAAAACAAAGCCACTTGCCTGAAGCGCTTGAGGTGCAGCCGTAGAACCTGAGGTAAGCGGTAGATCAGAAGCTGCTTATGGGCTTCTGAAAGAACTAAAGGCTTGTGGGAGGTTTTCCGTCTTCTTTCTGACAAAGCACACAACAGATGGTAAATGAAACCTTCAAAGTAACATTACTCATGTGAGGTGTTGCAAAAAAAACATTATTGTGCGATTAGTTGCTGGAGCAAAAGCTGTAATTTAAGATCACAAATTAATTCATCTAAGCCACAAAGAGGATAAGATGAATTGAAACTTAGTAAACATTAACTGGAGAGACGTTGGTATTTCCTATATTTGAAAAAAATATTATACATTGCATAAATGGCTATGCTACTTTTGCATGTGGTGGTAATAGACACTGTAGGCGACAGGAATGACGTGGGCAGACAAACAGTGAGTAAAAAAAATGTACAAAAATAGAATGACAAATTAACTTTCTTCTGTCACTTCTTTTTCTATTTTATTCTCATCTCACAAAAAATAAGAGCAACTTGTGCTTTCATGTTAAATTCTCCAAAAGTCTCTTCACTAGATTTCTCACTAGTCACTTTTTATGAAAAAGACTAACTAGATCAGGGGTATCAAAGTCAGGGCCCGCGGGCCAGATCCAGCCCGAAAATTAATTATCTATGGCCCCCGGGATGATATTTGATTAGTTTTAGAACTGGCCCGCAGGCCACAGCCGCCTGCTGCTGTTTTGCACGCACCAATACTCCATCTGTGTTGGCGCTAGGAATTTTCAAAATGGGGCTCCAGGGACCACATCAAGTCATAAAAATGGGCTCCCACAGTACATTTTTTAAGCCCCACTTTTTTGTAACCGTTTTGAAAACAAATTATAAATGTATGCATTATCCTGTTATATCTCACATTCTATATTGTGTTTTGGAAAAAGGTTGTCATAAACGTTAATTCATTAAAAAAAATAATACAAAAGATAAACAATTTTTATGCATATGTAAATGTTTTCAGTTATAAACATTCATTCACTTTCTTTTTTCCTTCATGGATCTAAACCAGACCTGGGCATTCGGCGGCTCGCGGCCCACATCCTGCCCTTTGTGCGTCCCTGTCCAGCCCGCGTGAGGCCAATCATAAATTACAAAATACATTTAAAAAAGTATCTATGTCGAGTGTACAATACAACGGTGCTGCTTTTGTTTTGAAAAACGTTATTTGTTTTACTTCCGTGTGGACGTATGCTCGTGCGCGATTGTGAGTGAATGTGAACAGCGGCAATCACAAATTACAAAATACATTTAAAAAAACATCTATGTCGTGCGTGCAATACAACTGTGCTGCTTTTATTTTGATAAGTGTTATTTATGTGCGTATGTCCGTGTGTAACCTGTGAGTGAAGGTGCACAGCAACAAGTGATGCCCGGTTATCCCCGAGACGCAAAAAAGAGAAAAGTTGATGACGAATGCCGTGTTTTCAACAAGACATGGACTGCCAAGTATTTCTTTACAGAAATTAAAGGTAAAGCCGTGTGCTTAATCTGTGGTACACAGGTTGCTGTGTTTAAAGAATATAATTTGAATCACTACTACACGACGAAGCACGAGGAAAAATACCGCAATCTGTCTGATGAAGCGTGCGCAAGGGAGGCTGATGCATTGATGGTAAAACTGCAAACCCAACAAGGACTTTTTGCCAAATTTCACACCCCCAGAGATGCAGCCATCAGGACAAGTTTCGTAATTTCTCACAAAATCACCAGAAAAAGTAAGGCGTTTTCTGACGGAGAGTTTATTAAGGAGTGCTTATTGGACTCTGTTGCACTGATATGCCCGGAGAAGAGGGGCGCATTTGAGAACGTGTCACTTTCCCGACGCACTGTAACGAGGCGGGTTGAGACCATCGCTGGAAACTTGGAGCTTCAGCTGAAGAACAGAACGGCCGACTTTGACTGTTTTTCGCTGGCTTTGGACGAGAGCTGCGATGTATGTAACACTGCCCAGCTGCTCATCTTCTTACGTGGGATAACTGCAGACTTTCAAATCACGGAGGAGCTGGCAGCCATGCAGTCAATTAAAGAGACAACCACAGGTAATGACTTGTTCACATAGGCAAATGCATGTTTGGACATATTAGGACTGAAATGGGACAAGTCGGCAGGTGTGACAACAGATGGTTGTCCAAATCTGAAGGGGAAAAATTTAGGACTTTTAAAAAGGATGCAGGATAAAGTGACAGAAATTGAAATTTTTGCATTGTATTATACATCAGGAAGTGTTGTGTAAGACAGTGTTAAAAATAAAACCATCAAAAGCAATCTGCTTTTGTATAAAGTTAAGTTAGGTTAAATTAAATTATTATTATTATTTATCTTACGGTATATCAAAAATAATTTGAACAAAATTTTATTGAAATATTGTTCGGTGTGACCCTCCAGCAGTGCTCAGGTTGCTCATGCGGCCCCCGGTAAAAATGAATTGCCCACCCCTGATCTAAACTTTACTGCTGCCGGTATTTTTTGCAATATTTTTATAGTAATATTTTCAGAATGTGTTTGTTCTATTTTTTGGCCGTAGTAAGACAAAGAAAACAATCTGAAGTTGTCTTTATTTTTTAGTTTTAATGCCATGATTTTAATAGTTCGGGCCGCATGTGCACAGATTTTCCTCCATGCGGCCCCTGAGCTAAAATGAGTTTGACACCCCTGTTCTAGAGGGTTCCGATTGCTCCCTAAATTGGCAACACTGATCTCTCCTGCTTCCTCTTCTTATCCTCTGGTGGACCAGGTGCGTGTGAGTATACAGTGTTGTAACAACAAGCTAAATTCACAGACCGTCTCATTATAGACAGGTAGTGCTCAATCTATATGTGGCGGCCCATCACAAATAAATGAATGTATGGGAAACATTGAGTTCTTTCTGTCTTTGTCATGTTCATAGTAAGTATATATACGCATTCATCATACATGTAAAATAAATTCAAAAGAAAAAGTCCCACTCATCCCCATAGCCTAAGTCTAAGCGTCTCTACTCACTGTTGCAGTGGTTGCAGGCATAAATGCTGCCTTCGAGCGCTTCCGTCTCAGTAAACTTGGACAGCATTTCGGTTAGGGTGCAGCTACGCTGGTAGGCCGTGGAGCCTTTGTTTACGCTGTGGTAGCGCTCGGGGAACTCCAGGGACAGGTCCCAGAATGGCTCGACTGTGTTGGACTTGTGCTTGCAGGACAGACACGTCACCTGGACAACAGAGACACAGACAAAGAGTTTGAGTTGAGTTTGAGTTTGAGTTTATTTCAAACATGCAAGCATACAACATGATACATCACAATTTCCAGTTTCTCTTTTCAACATGTTCGAAAAGGAGTAGGAAGAAGCAGAGCTTATTTAATCCTACCCCTTTTCTTTTACATAACAGTTTCTAAAACTTTTGTTCACTTCCTGTTCTCAATTTATTCACAATATACTCCATAAGTAATCACAATAAAAATAAATAAATAAATAATAATTGGTGAAGTAAGTTACATTTCATATGATGAGATAAGTAAGATTATTTTGAGAGTGAAAGAATGGATGAATTAAATAAATTCAGTATTCTTCTTCTTTGTACTTTGTAAACACTTTAAGTTTGAATAATTTCTTGAAGTGGATCATATTAGTACATTGTTTGATTGCTTTGCTTAATCCATTCCATAATTTAATTCCACATACTGATATACTAAAGGTCTTAAGTGTTGTACGTGCATACAAATGTTTTAAATTGTCAGAGGACATGGTTTAGCTTGTGTAGAAACATTTGACTGTATGGACAAAGCAGTCAATAAATAAATAAGAATGAATCATCTAAAATTATAGTTTTCCTCGTGTTAGGGTCTACTGCTGATCTCTTTATTAGGTACACTTACGCAATCTAGAACGGGGGTCGACAACGCTTGTTATCAGGAGACATTTTGCCTCTTCCGCAGAATACAAATATTCTAAAAAGCCACAAAACATAACACAGTCTTTATACATCTTTGAGTAGTAAATCCAAATTTTTATGAAATACATTTTTCTTTTTGGGTTAATGGTTAGCTTACCATGAGGGCCGCCCCTGCTCTTCATGCTCATCCATTCACCAATCAGTACACATTCATGGTCTCACGCAGACAAAACTGTTAACCATCCAAGGGGAGCCAGAGCACCGCAAGTTGCAGACTCCTGAAGTAGCACTGACATTGTAATAGAGCAGACCTGGGCAAACTAAGGCTGGGGGCCACATGCGACCCGTAAAACTTTTCAATCTGGCCCGCTGGACATTCCCAAATAATTGGATGATATACTAGTTACTATGGTAATCTAATTAGTTACTATGGTAATCCAAGTCACAGCAGCTCAGACGAGGCACCAAGCAGTGTGGGTGGGGAGTATGGCTGCAAATAACAACTAATTTGATAATTGATTAATCTGTCGATTATTACTTCGATTAATAATCGGATAAAAGAGACAAACTACATTTCTATCCTTTCCAGTATTTTATTGGAAAAAAAACAGCATACTGGCACCATACTTATTTTGATTATTGTTTCTCAGCTGTTTGTAAATGTTGCAGTTTATAAATAAAGGTTTATAAAAAATTTTTTAAAAAGTAGCCTCTGCGCATGCGCATAACATAGATCCAACGAATCGATGACTAAATTAATTGCCAACTATCGATTTAATCGATTAGTTGTTGCAGCCCTAGTTGGGAGCGTTTCCACAGCGGCCAGCCTGAAATGCGGGTGTCAGGGACAGACGCGGAAGGAGATTTTTACAACAAAGTTCTAAAGCTTAGTGATGTATCCGATTGTAGTTGTTGTTTTTTTTACCCTTCACGTTCATATTTCACTGTGTTTGTTGCATTTTTGTTGCATTTCGCTTGATTGTAAAATATGTCGATTGAGAGGGGGTGTGACGTTCATATGTTGTCAATATTCAGTGTTTTATCGTTCATAGTTAATATTGTAAAAAAAAAAATCCATTACGTTTGCTAAGGTGGTCTGTCATAATGTGAGTAGAAATACCGGCCCGACACATTTTTTTCTCAAGATTTGCCCCATCCCCCCCGAGTAAAAATAATTGGCCAGGCCTGTAATAGAGGTTAGTCTGCATTAATACAGCTGATGTGTTTTTTTAGTGCATACAGAGTAAATAAAGCTGCATGCATGCTAACGTCAAATGCAGCTACTGCCTTTTTGTAGAGTTGATAAAAAAAACTACATCAGGCAGTTGCCTACAGCCACAATGTTTTTGGACCTGGCGTTATTTAGAGAGTTATTTGTTTTCGTAGACCGCGCACCCAGTGACTATAGGAGAAAGGTTTTATTTGGAACATTTACAATAATCAAGCATATCAATTTGAATATTCCAGATCCACAGAGGCTTTGTGCTGAGAAACACTAACCTGGCTGAGTAGCTGCCCGTGAAAGATGGTGTTAAGAACCTTCAGCACTTGTTTGGAGAGCTTCCTCTTGGTGATGGGGATGACTATCCTGCGCTTGGAGCCCTCCGTGTCCAGCTCTTGCTGCACCTTATCCAGCAGCTCGCACAGGAACTCCTGGGCGTCCTGCTGGTCGTAGCCCCGGAATGCTGGGATGAGGTTCCAAACCGAGTGCAGCATGGCGAACGGGGACACCAACGACCAGCGGCCCGACCACATGACCCTGAAAAGCGTATGCAACTCATGGCACAGAGACATCTGCTGGCGGGTGGAGCAGCGAGGCTCCTTGGGCTGAACCAACTCTGCAGCCTGAGGAGGCGGCGGAGCGCTCTCCTTGTTGCCCATTGTCACATTTCCCAGCGGACTTGAGGTCAGCTCTGCCTTACCGGTGCTGACAACACTTCCCGGCGCTGGCTTCATCCCCTGCGAGTGGTTAGTCTTGGCTAGCAGCTCCTCTGTCTCGCACAGGTCCAAAGTGAGAAAACACTCCCTGAATTTCTGCAGGTGACTCAGCACTTGCAAGATGGAGTTCATATAGCACGTGTTCCCCAGGTTGCGCAGACCGGTGACCCCCGGAGCGAGTCGACGGCGAGTCGCCGAGTGAGCCGCGTAGTACCGCCTCAATTTAGCAGCTCTGCCGTTGGGAGGGGCCTTTCTTGACAAGGCGAGGAGGGAAGGCTTCTTCGGAGGAGGGGGAGGCAGGCGTTCCGGAGGGTCACGGAACTTGCAAGGAATGAGCGTGATGGTTGAACGTGGCGCCTGAGTAAGAAGCCTTGCACTCTTCCTAGGGGGGACACTGCCCAGCTCTTCCATGAGTCTCCTTTTCACCTCCTTTTTCTGTCTTTTCACCTCCTCCAGCTTCTCTTTGCGTTCGTTCTGCAGCTCCCGATATTTGCTCATCCACCGCTGAAGCATCTTTGCCAGGAGGCTCTTTCTCCTGTGGCGCAAGGCCAGTTGCATGGGAGGCTGCGGGGCGCTTTCCCCAGGGCGGTGGGTGCACGCCCCCCAAGCCGAGGAGCGCAGCGAGCGCCTGCCCGGGCTCCGGACAGTTGAGAGGGCCCCCCGGAGGAGCTTGAGGTCTCCCTCCGCGTTGTCGTTGAGTACATAGTCTCCACAGGCAAAGCAGAAGACGTCCAGCTCGCGCACCTCCATGGCCAGCGGGTGGTGGGACTCCTGAAAGTGTTTGAGGGAGTGCTCCTCCATGAAGCGTCCACAGGCAACGTAGGAGCACTTGAGGCAGGCCCACACCGAATCGGTGGTGCTGCAGTCCACGCAGTGCCATTTCTGCGGATTGAGGATGGAGTGGTTGTGGCCCAGGCGAAGGCGCACCACATGCTTACAGCGATCCATCTCTCCACATGCACATGTGCCCTCAGTGGTGGGACGCACGTCCTCTAGCCGGGCAGCAAGTCATTCTGCGGGTTGCAACGACCCAATTAGACACATATCTACTCAGCAGGTTTACATTTGACATTGCCCAACAATTCACAATTTTCATAGATTTAAAACAAAGCAAATGGTTCTAATTCCCAAAAGACTTATAAGGTATTTTTGTAAACCAATCAAATTAAAGCCACAACTTCAAACAATCATGGCCTACAATGATAATAACGGTCATTTTTGATGGACACCGTGAGAGGAACGCTTAACCATATGTTTATGATTGTGGTACACTACACAGCGAAACATGCTTAGGTTGGCGGATCTACACACTGGCTGACTGACGTCAATGTAAGCATAACCGAATAAGAAACCAAAACTAGCCGTTGCTGGCACATTTGTGACTTTGGTTACAAGCATATAAGGAGAATAGGAAATGGTTTCACTCTGACTGCAATCAATCTGTGGCAGCGGGTGGTCTAATAAAGCATGTGCATGTCATTTTTTTTTATAGAGCATGTGCATGTCATTTTTATAGACACTCAGGGAGTGACAAAAAGTGAGCAAAAAACATGAAAATAACAAATATCTTAAGAACTACAAATTCTGTGATTTCTTTTTGTGTTTTTTTGTTTATGTCTCAAGTAAGATGGGCTGTCTTTGAGTGCTTTTAAATGGGGGAAGCACCCACTGCTTGTTGAGTAAAGCGATACAAGCTTTATTTATTAGTTTCTGCAAAAGTCTCGTCACTAGATTTGTCGCTTTTTTTTTTTTTAAATGAAAAAGAAAAAAAAAGAATCTCATAGGGTCTGATCACTCGCTAAATATAGCGACAATGTCACTAAGTCAGCAACACTGTTCCCTACCGCAACATCCTCTTATTCTCTGGCAGACCAGGGGCCTCATTTATAAAGGTTGCTGCGCACAATAAAGTTGCATTAGCAGTAGGGTTAAAATGTGCAAACATTGGTATTATTAGAAAATGTTTATGCTGAAAAAGTTGTGTATTACAACGCACTCTTTCGACAATGCGGCGAGATCAGGCAAAGTTTTTTAAACAATGAAAACAACAAAATTAATACCAAATTAAGCTCATACCCACATGCAATATAAAAGACATAGCTAGCATGAATTGATTAACGTGGACCCCGACTTAAACAAGTTGAAAAACGTATTCGGGTGTTACCATTTAGTGGTCAATTGTACGGAATATGTACTGTACTGTGCAAACTACTAATAAAAGTATCAATCAATCAAAGCAACACATATCTCACAATGTACAAACTGTCCTGTAATTGTGAATATACAGTATTGTACAATATATTTCTAACAGCCTAAATATGACAATATGGAGCTTTATTAATTGTACATGCACTTATTATGTGGTGGGCCATTGAAGTATTCTTTATTTTGTTAATTTTTAATTGAATGATAGCACTGCATAGTTATCTCAGGAGGTGTGTCTTTGACTTTGTCTGTGGCCATACAGTGAAAAGTATTTTTTTAGATTAAAGGCCAAAATACGCGGATTGCAGCACAATAGTTTGTTAGATAAAATCATGTTAATAATTTTGAAAATAAATATTTATCTTTTTTCTCTACTTTTAATATTTTATAACACAGATGGAGTGCAAATGTTTTGATCTCACGGAGCCATGCTGCATATACTGTGCGCAGCTACTATATAATCTGTATGAGTATGTATTATTATTATTATTACTACTTAAATATTTTATAAGATAAACAACTGTACAAAAAACCTATTCATTATGTAATTGTGTACGTGCCAATTTCCCAAAAGAGCTTTAAATATTGCTCATGGTGACCACTTGTGTCATGCAACAGAACGTTTGCTTTGCATTACTTGACAAAATAAACAAATATACATTATTTGGACACAGATTTGGCAAACAGAAGGCCAGATTATGAATGATTTACTTAATCACAGCAACAGTTCTCAGTCATGGTGGCACTAAAATATTGCCATTTCAATTGTTATTTTTTATGATGTGATATTATTTATCCCTCCAAAAATAATGCTTAAAGTAATAAGCATCAATCTGAAAATGCTGTCTCCCTTCATTGACAGTCCAACATGTGACACATTATATAACCACCATATACAGTCGTGGTCAAAAGTTTACATACACTTGTAAAGAACATAATGTCATGTCTGTCTTGAGTTTCCAATAATTTCTACAACTCTTATTTTTTTGTGATCGAGTGATTGGAGCACATACTTGTTGGTCACAAAAAAACATTCATGAAGTTTGGTTCTTTTATGAATTTATTATGGGTCTACTGAAAATGTGACCAAATCTGCTGGGTCAAAAGTATACATACAGCAATGTCAATATTTGGTTACATGTCCCTTGGCAAGTTTCACTGCAATAAGGCGCTTTTGGTAGCCATCCACAAGCTTCTGGCAAGCTTCTGGTTGAATTTTTGATCACTCCTCTTGACACATTTGGTGCAGTTCAGCTAAATGTGTTGGTTTTGTGACATGGACTTGTTTCTTTAGCATTGTCCAAACGTTTAAGTCAGGACTTTGGGAAGGCCATTCTAAAACCTTAATTCTAGCCTGATTTAGCCATTCCTTTACCACTTTTGACATGTGTTTGGGGTCATTGTCCTGTTGGAACACCCAACTGCGCCCAAGACCCAACCTCCATTGGCAGCAAAACAGGCCCAGAGCATAATACTACCACCACCATGCTTGATGGTAGGAATGGTGTTACAGGGATTAAAGGTCTCACCTTTTCTCCTCCAAACATATTGCTGGGTATTGTGGCCAAACAGCTCAATTTTTGTTTCATCTGACATCACATGAACAAAGATAAGACCTTCTGGAAGAAAGTTCTGTGGTCAGATGAAACAAAAATGTAGCTGTTTGGCCACAGTACCCAGCAATATGTTTGGAGGAGAAAAGGTGAGGCCTTTAATCCCAGGAACACCACCATCTACCATCAAGCATGGTGGTGGTAGTATTATGCTTTGGGCCTGTTTTGCTGCCAATGGAACTGGTGCTTTACAGAGAGTAAATGGGACAATGAAAAAGGAGGATTATCTCCAAATTCTTCAGGACAACCTAAAATCATCAGCCCGGAGGTTGGGTCTTGGGCGCAGTTGGGTGTTCCAACAGGACAATGACCCCAAACACACGTCAAAAGTGGTAAAGGAATGGCTAAATCAGGCTAGAATTAAGGTTTTAGAATGGCCTTCCCAAAGTCCTGACTTAAACGTTTGGACAATGCTGAAGAAACAAGTCCATGTCAGAAAACCAACATATTTGGCTGAACTGCACCAATTTTGTCAAGAGGAGTGGTCAAAAATTCAACCAGAAGCTTGTGGGTGGCTACCAAAAGCACCTTATTGCAGTGCAACTTGCCAAGGGACATGTAACCAAATATTAACATTGCTGTATGTATACTTTTGACCCAGCAGATTTGGTAACATTTTCAGTAGACCCATAATAAATTCATAAAAGAACCCATCCATCCATCTATTTTCTACCGCTTGTCCCTTTAGGGGTCGCGGGGGGTGTTTTTTGTGACCAACAAGTATGTGCTCCAATCACTCTATCACACAAAAATAAGAGTTGTAGAAATTATTGGAAACTCAAGACAGCCATGACGTTATGTTCTTTACAAGTGTATGTAAACTTTTGACCACGACTGTATATTATATAGCATGACCATTTATGGATAATTGTGGGAAGACACTGGTAAAGGAACTCTTTAAATGTTATCTTTTTGTGTGTCCACACATTCTGAAGTTTGAGCTCACACAATGTTTCATGTTTGAACCCGTGCACACTTTTATAAATGAGGCCCTAGTTGCGTATGAGCCAAGGCACGGCATCTGCAGGTTTCAACAAGTCAAATTTAAAACTTTTTAAGACCATAAAGAATACAATTTAAGACCCATTTCACATCGACAGGCGAGAGACAATATTTATGATGTCGAAGAATAAACTTTCCCGACCACAGAGGAGAGAAAGCAGCTTCACCAGTCGATGATGTCAACATAGCCACACAAGCTAGTTAGCTCTCTGTGATCGCGGCGCCGCTATAAATATTGTGTCTGCGTTAGCGCTTATGATAACATATCACTAATAGCTGGTTGATAGTCAAGTCATAAAATGTAAATGGAGTATTGTTGGCAGTTTTTGGATGGCTATTTAGAGGGCTTTATGGGCGGAATGGAGGACCTCCAACAGGCTCAATTGTAAGCGCACTTTTTCTTGCATTTATTTACGAGTTAGAATGCATTAAAAATAACATACATCTGAATTCTTGTCTAACATAATGATTGTGAACAATACGCAAATTTCCCCCAAAAAAGTGCAGTTCCCCTTTATTAAGCAGTGTTAGGCCTGAGTCGATAATAAGTCAATTAATTGAACGATAAATGAAAATAAATTCAATAATTTTTTCGCCATTGATAAATTGCCATGTCTGTTTTCTTTGTCTCTAAAATTTCAAACAGGGTACAAGAGGAGGCATTGCTTTCAGCACCTGAGTGCGTTCGTTCTATAGCAGAATCAAATGCAGAGATGTGAGCACAATTTGAGAAAAAAGAGAGGAAAACTGATGAAAAAGAGGAACATTTCTATCAGCACAAAGTGCTGCCACACCAGCCCCCAAAATAATAATTTGAGAATCAAGACTACATTACGTGCAATTGGGTGCATTTCTATATTATATTTTGACATTAGAATTATTCTCATCTACCAACCTCTTTTGGCTGTCTTTTTGACACTTACATTACATGTCCCATGTAATTAACCATATAATTATTTGTTTTTGGTAGATAATTTACTAACATTATTATCATCGAACATGTAGTGTAAAACTCTAAAATTATATCAATCAATCAATGAAAGTTTACTTATATAGCCCGAAATATTACTTCGGAGCTGGTGTGGGGACGGCGTGGCTTAGTTAGTAGAGCGGCCGTGCCAGCAACTTGAGGGTTCCTGGTTCGATCCCTCAAATTTGATACTCTAACATTTAACAAGGCAGAACAACATAGATTTAAAAAACGACTAAAAACCAAAATAAGAAAGTTAATTTGCAGTTTTAATCATACTTTATCATACATCTTTTTTAACTCACTTTTGTATCTCTCCTACAGCATACATTGCAATAAATTATGCAAACGAGGTGATAACGTCACTTAGCAACTTTTTGGACAGTCAGGGGACGGCGTGGCGAAGTTGGTAAAGTGGCCGTGCCAGCAATCGGAGGGTTGCTGGTTACTGGGGTTCAATCCCCACCTTCTACCATCCTAGTCACGTCCGTTGTGTCCTAGGGCAAGACACTTCACCCTTGCTCCTGATGGGTGCTGGTAGCGCCTTGCATGGCAGCTCCCTCCATCAGTGTGTGAATGTGTGTGAGAATGGGTGAATGTGGAAATACTGTCAAAGCGCTTTGAGTACCTTGAAGGTAGAAAAGCGCTATACAAGTATAACCCATTTATCATTTATTATTTATTTATCAATGGCTACTTTCCGTGCTGAAGAGTTCGCAACACTGTTGGTGGCTACTCATAAATGCTCTAGAACTACAACTGGTTCGGAACAAAGAGTGTTTGAATTGTCCATCCATCCATTTCTACCGCTTGTCCCTTTTGGGGTTGCGGGGGGTGCTGGAGCCTATCTCAGCTGCATTCGGGCGGAAGGCAGAGTACACCCTGGACAAGTCGCCACCTCATCACAGGGCCAACAGACAGATAGACAACATTCACACTCACATTCACACACTAGAGGCAATTTATTGTTGCCAATCAACCTATCCCCAGGTGAATGTAATCATCCAAATATGATTAAAAGCAAAGTCGAAAGCCGTCAACGTTGTGGCTCGGAGAGCGAACGCAGGTGGCAAAAAGCTAAATGATACTAACTAGCGAGCTTGTTTGGGAGCCCCTGATTGTCTCCCTGTCCTGTAATGTAGTGCGGTGTTTAGGCAAGAGGAACAGCGAGTACCTGCGGCTGAGGCGAGCATTGAACAAATTTTGTTTGGATCCAATTTTTTTTATATTTCATAAAAATAAAAATAAATTTAAAGTACAAAAGACTAATGAAAATTGGAGGCCCAGAATTGAAAGAACTGAACTTTCACATACCCATCTTCCATCCATCCATTTTCTACCGCTTGTCCCTTTTGGGGTCTTATGCAAGTAATTTGGCGTTGCTGTGGGCTTTCTGAACTAAAACAACACATTGCTGCGCATGCACAGCACAGTAGCTGGTGGTTATTGATCATTTCCAACCGGGCAGTACAGGTAGCCTACTTTAGTTCCGTTTTGTAGTTCCGTCATAGCGTCCTCAAAATTCAAAACATTTAAAAGCAAGACTGAAGTTTATGCATGTTTTAGATAAAAGTAACTTTAATAGATTTTTAAGACCTTTCAAAATCTTATTGAAAGAGATTTTAGGCAAATTTTAGACATTTTAAGGCCTTAAATTTTAAAATGTTGGATTTAAGACTAAGACTTTTTAAGACCCCGTGGGTCCCCGCGGTCCCCAAGGTGTGTTAAGCTACATTCCATACTTGCCAACCTTGAGACCTCCGAATTCGGGAGATGGGGGGGGGGGGGGGTGTATATTGTAGTGTCCTGGAAGAGTTAGTGCTGCAAGGGGTTCTGGGTATTTGTTCTGTTGTGTTTATGTTGTGTTACGGTACGGATGTTCTCCCGAAATGTGTTTGTCATTCTTGTTTGGTGTGGGTTCACAGTGTGGCGCATATTTGTAACAGTGTTAAAGTTGTTTATACGCCCACCCTCAGAGTGACCTGTATGGCTGTTGATCAAGTATGCCTTGCAGTCACTCATGTGTGTTTAAAAACCGCATATATTATGTGACTGGGTCGGCACGCTGTTTGAATGGAGGAAAAGCGAACGTGACGACAGATTGTAGAGGACGCTAAAGACAGTGCGTTTAAGGCACGCCCCAATATTGTTGTCCGGGTGGAAATCAGGAGAAATTCGGGAGGGTTGGCAAGTATGCTACATTCACAGATAGTACAAATCCCAAAACCAGTGAAGTTGGCACATAATGTAATTTGTAAATAAAAACAGAATACAATGATTTGCAAATCCTTTTCAACTTATATTCAATTGAATAGACAGCACAGACAATATATTTAATGTTCGAACTGAGAAACTTCATTTTGTTTTGCAAATAATCATTAACTTAGAATTTAATGGCAGCAACACATTGCAAAAAAGTTGGCACAGGGGCATTTTTACCACTGTGTTACATGGCCTTTCCTTTTAACAACACTCAGTAAACATTTGGGAACTGAGGAGACCAATTTTTGAAGCGTTTCAGGTGGAATTATTTCCCATTCTTGCTTGATGTATGTTCAACAGTCTCTGTTGGGGTATTTTACACTTCCTAATGTGCCACACATTTTCAATGGGAGACATGTCTGGACTACAGGCAGGCCAGTCTAGTACCCGCAGTGTTGCAACACGCTGCTTGGATGGCAACATATGTTGCTCCAAAACCTGTATGTACCTTTCACCATTAATGGTGCCTTCACAGATGTGTAAGTTGCCCATGCCTTGGGCACTGATACACCCCCATATCATCACAGATGCTGGCTTTTGAACTTTGCGCCTGTAACAATCCGGATGGTTCTTTTCCTCTTTGTTCCAGAGGACACGACGTCTACAGTTTCCAAAAACAATTTGAAATGTGAACTCGTCAGATCATAGAACACTTTTACACTTTGCATCAGTCCATCTTGGGGACGGCGGAGCGCAGCTGGGAGAGTGGCCGTACCAGCAACCTGAGAGTTCCTGGTTCAATCCCCACCTTCTACCGACCTCGTCACGTCCGTTGTGTCCTTGAGCAAGACACTTCACCCTTGCTCCTGATGGGTCGTGGTTAGGGCCTTGCATGGCAGCTCCCGCCATCAGTGTGTGAATGTTTGTGTGAATGGATGAATGTGGAAATAGTGTCAAAGCACTTTGAGTAACTTGAAGGTAGAAAAGCGCTATACAAGTATAACCCATTTACCATATCTTAGGAGAGGTCGGGCCCAGTGAAGCATTTCTGGGTGTTGTTGATAAATGGCTTTCGGTTTTAACTTGCACTTGCAGATGTAACGAACAACTGTAGTTACTGACAGTGGTTTTCTGAAGTGTTCCTGAGCCCATGTGGTGATATCCTTTACACACTGATGTCGCTTTTTGATGCAGTACCGCCTGAGGGATCCAAGGTCACGGGCATTCAATGTTACGTGCAGTGATTTCTCTAGATTCTGTGAACCTTTTGATGATATTATAGACAGTGAAATCCCTAAATTCCTTGCATTGGCTCGTTGAGAAATGTTGTTCTTAAACTGTTGGACAATTTGCTCATGCATTTGTTCACAAAGTGGTGAACCTCGCCCAATCCTTGTTTGTGAATGACTGAGCATTCCATGGAAGCTGTTTATACCCAATCATGGCACCCACCGGTTCCCAATTAGCCTGTTCACCTGTGGGATGTTCCAAATAAATGTTTGATGAGCATTCCTCAACTTTCTCCGTCTTTTCGGCCACTTGTGCCAGCTTTTTTGAAACATGTTGCAGGCATCAAATTCCAAATGAGCTAATATTTGCAAAAAATAACAAAGTTTTCCAGTTCGAACGTTAAGTATCTTGTCTTTGCAGTGTATTCAGTTGAATATAGTTTGAAAAGGATTTGCAAATCATTGTATTCTGTTTTTATTTACGATTTACACAACTTGCCAACTTCACTGGTTTTGGGGTTTGTACCATTATAATGTGTTTCTAAGTGAGAGCAAAACAGGTAGCGCCAAATCTATTTGTGGCAGTCCAAATTTAATTGTGGCGGGCCGCTATACACACCGTATGTAAAACACTGATGTATGTCGATGTAAGAGGGCACTTTTTAGTAATAAGAACAAGGTGGACCAGAAATTGATGGGTTGGTCAACAAATACGGGTTGTCAACATAAGAGGGACCGACTTCACTGTACTAATAATTCTCAAAATTGAGCATTATCTTTGAAAAGGCAATGAATCCTATTATTAAAAAAAATAGGGATCATGACAGTAGAGAGAAAGAAAGATGTGCTTACTGTACGAATTGTTGCCTTGATCAGATTTTTGGAAAAACATCATTAAGTTCGACGAGAACAGCAACTCTTGGGGCTTTCAGCCATATCCACTATCATCAACATCTACTGGAACATTCTAAAAAAACAAAACAAGAAATGACAAGAAAAATCAATGGTTATAGTTCAAATGCACCAAATTTCCAGTTCAAGTCCTGGGTAGCATTCAAGTTAACCCTGCTGTCAAATGCATGTTACGCTTCCTGTTTGAGCATCTGTGTGTTCACCAGGAATCTGGAGTTTAATCCGTGCGCCTTGAGCAGGATTTGTACAAACTACTTGGAACTCATGCGGCTTAGATGATGTGGCAACTTGGACGTTCCGCTTCACATTAGCGGATGAACTCTTCTGTCGAGCGTACCGCAATGCAACTTTTACAATCAAAATGTATCAAACTCATAAGAAAAGACAAAAAGACATTGCAAGAGTAAACATTAACTGCAGGAAGTGAACTGATTATCAGTAACTGCCCAAATACAGAGAAGGATGAAGGCTCAAATAAACTGTTTCTTCCTACTCCTTTTCAGGACTGTTGAACTGAGTTGAGTTGAGTTTGAGTTTATTTCGAACATGCAAGCATACAACATGATACATCACAATTTCCAGTTTCTCTTTTCAACATGTTCGAAAAGGAGTAGGAAGAAGCAGAGCTTATTTAATCCTACCCCTTTTCTTTTACATAACAGTTGCTAAAACTTTTGTTCACTTCCTGTTCTCAATTTATTCACAATATACTCCATAAGTAATCACAATAAAAATAAATAAATAATACTTGGTGAAGTAAGTTACATTTCATATGGTGAAATGAGTAAGATTATTTTGAAAAAATTAACGGATGGATGGATCTCAAGCAGCCGAGCTGTCACCATGTAATCTATTTTATGTATTATTATTGCCAAGCAAATATTCTTATAAGGTAAACAACTGTACAAAAACATGTATATTGTGCCAGCCTGCCAATAATATATTGAAAGCATCTCATATGCATGCCAAGGTTGTAAAGAAAATGTAAAAATGTGAAGCATCATTTTGAACCTGTATAAAAAACAATCTGAATCTGAATCTGAAATTGCCCAAAGGAGCTTTTAATACTGCTAATGGGGACTACTTGTGTTATGCAAAAAAATGTCTGCTTTGCATTACCAACTTCCATCCATCCATCCATTTTCTACCGGGGTCGCGGGGGGTGCTGGAGCCTATCCCAGCTGCATTCGGGCGCAAGGCGGGGTACACCCTGGACAAGTCTCCACCTCATTGCAGGGCCAACACAGATAGACATTCATACACTAAGGACAATTTTAGTGTTGCCAATCAACCTATCCCCAGGTGCATATCTTTGGAGGTGGGAGGAAGCCGGAGTACCCGGAGGGAACCCACGCAGTCACTGGGAGAACATGTAAACTCCACACAGAAAGACCCCGAGCCTGGGAATCGAACCCAGAACCTTCATATTATGAGGCACGTGCACTAACCTCTGTTCCCGTGCATTACCAACTTGACAAAATAAATAATAAATACATTATTTAGACAAAGAATTGGCAAACAGAGGGCCATTTTCTTTCCTCTAAATCTCAGCAACAGTTCTCAGTCATGGTGGAGCTTGCACTCAAATATTGCCATTCCAACTGTTGTTAATTACTAGATATGACAGTACTTAGCCCTCCAAAAATAATAACACAAGTGTAAACTTAATAAGCACTTTCTGTGGGTTTTATTTATACCAAATAACAGTTTAAAATACTCACTATTGAATTGTGAAACCATGAGATGGTCATGCTTGTAACTTTGTTTGTTATGATGAAAATTAAGCACCTATTTATGTATCAGCAACTCAGTATTGAATTCCTGACCATTCTGCGACCATGTACGCAAAATTAGATAGAAATCCGTCAACACAAAATGCTACAGAACACTCTGGCTAATTATAAGATCCACCAGAGAAATGACTGCTAACTTTTTCTAGAAATATTGTGCAAATCCACATAAAACCACTTGATGCACCTCAGATTTGCACAAACAAACGCTTTGAACAGTGGTTTCGCTGCTTGTTTTGTGTAACAATTGCATTTCATATTTCAATTTCAGATCAAATGTCAACTAGTCCAGTCAAATGTAGACATTTTATATGCTTATTTCCATGCAAAGCCATATCAAAATACCGGCATTGATGTCAATGAAAGTCTATGTGTATGTTAAATTATTACTGGTATCATGCAGTTACAGCAAATAACTGTTTAAAATAAAGCTCAACATTGATTTACTGACGTGTTAAAACAACAATGATAGCGGATAGAAAGGTTTATGTGGGTTGTACTTGTTAATATTTCTCTAATATTGCGTCTGTTCTAACGACACTGTCGACTGCAGTTGTTAATCCCGGCTCATTCGTTACTTGTTGTCCAGTTTCCACACGACACAATAAATACATTATTTAGACAAAGAATTAGCAAACAGACGGCCATTTTTTTTCTGTAAATCTCAGCAACAGTTCTCAGTCATGGTGGAGCTTGCACTCAAATATTGCCATTCCAACTGTTATTGATTACTAGATATGACATAACTTAGCCCTCCAAAAAAAATAACACAAGTGTCAATAAATGGCCATGTGAACGTAATAAGCATTATCTGTGGGTTTTGTTTATACCAAATAACAGTTTAAAATACCCACTATTGAATTGTGAAACCATGAGATGTTCCTGCTTGTAGATAGAAATCCGTCAACACAAAATGCTACAGAAAACTCTGGCTAATTATAAGATCCACCAGAGAAATGACTGCTAAGTTTTTCTAGAAACATTGTGCAAATCCACATAAAAACACTTGATGCACCTCAGGTTTGCACAAAAAAACACTTTTAACAGTGCTGCTTGTTTTGTGTAACAATTGCATTTCATATTTCAATTTAAGCTCAAATGTGAACTAGTCCAGTCAAATGTAAACATTTTATATGCTTATTTCCATGCAAAGCCATATAAAAATACTGGCATTCATGTCAATGAAAGTCCATGTGTATGTTTCTCACTGGCACTCATCGAGGGCAGACGCTCCCCTTTCCTCTCCCTTATCTCTCCTGCTTGCTTCTTTGTCTTGTCTCAACTTTCTTGTTGCCTCTTTTAGCACTGCTCTCCAAATCTAAACATTGGAACTATTTAACTGGCCTCAACGAAATTGACAAGATCTTGGGTTTGGGGGAACCTGCTTGTCGTGACGGAGCGGTTGTTGCTGGACACGCGACGGACTGTTGGGAGAAGAAGGAGGACGTGAAGATATCCACCTATTCGGAATTATGACAACAGGACATTTGCTGATTGGAGTAAGCGTTGCTCTGGTTTGTCGACAAATTGGAAGTTGCTGGCAGTCTTCAAAGTACCCCAAAGCTGCCACAAATGATTGGCGGATGCGGGCAGAACTGTGGACACTCTTGTGATTTGGATAACATCGGACTGTCTGCCCCCCCATCCAACGCCCTTGACGCGAATCCCTTAGGGGTGATGGACGGCTGGGCAGCGCCTGAAGAGCTGCAGCCTGCCACTGTGGCCCCCACTCCCTCGCCTCTGTTGCAAGATGTATGTTGTAATATGTATATGTGCTTTGCTATGGAGGTTTTTTCCCACTCCAGATTGGGCCCCCTTAGGAGCCCAGTCTAGATTGTATTTTTTACTCATCCTTCCCCAGCGTTTATCTTTTTCCCATCTTTTATGGGGCGCCTTGTGGCGACCCATCAGCGTTTCTGTTCTGTAACCCTGTACACTGTTTGTTTGTCTAGTCTTGAACGGGTTTGTGCTGAAAACAAAGTTTTGTTGTACTTGTGCAATGACAATAAAGACCTACCTACCTACTGTTGGAATATATTATATTGGGATATAATTAAGATAAAGAAGGATGAAGTGATTAAGAAATGTTTAGTTTATATATGCTTAGAATAGGCCGTGCAACTTATCATATCCTCTAAGGTCCAGTTGGAACTGGGTCCAAGTCCCAGCACACGTACATTCACTCTTATCGTCCACATTCTTGCTACTGTTGACGTGGCTTCTTTGCCGAGGTCTGAAGGACAACACCAGATATGAAGTCGGAGTCCAGGAAGGAGAAGGCAGAGGAAGATTTCACGCCTGGAAGCAGACACCTCATTGTATATTCATACATTTTGATATATATTGTAAGAGCGCGAGGTCGAGGAGATCTTGCCCCATGTGGAGGAGTTCAAATACCTCAGAGTTTCGTTCACGAGTGAGGAAACAGTGGATCGTAAGATCGACAGGCAGATTGGTGCGGCGTCTTCAGTAATGCGGACGCTGTATCGATCCGTTGTGGTGAAGAAGGAGCTGAGCCGAAAGGCAAAGCTCTCAATTTACCGGTCGATCTACGTTCCCATCCTCACCTATGGTCATGAGCTTTGGGTTATGACCGAAAGGACAAGATCACGGGTACAAGCAGTCGAAATGAGTTTCCTCCGCCGGGTGTAGGGGCTCTCCCTTAGAGATAGGGTGAGAAGCTCTGTCATCCGGAGGGAGCTTAAAGTAAAGCAGCTGCTCCTCCACATCGAGAGCAGCCAGATGAGGTGGTTCGGGCATCTGGTCAGGATGCCAACCGAACGCCTCCCTAGGGAGGTGTTTAGGGCACGTCCGACCGGCAGGAGGCCACGGGGAAGACCCAGGACATGTCGGGAAGACTATGTCTCCCAGCTGGCCTGGGAATGCCTCGGGATCCCCCGGGAGGAGCTGGACGAAGTGGCTGGGGAGAGGGAAGTCTGGGCTTCTTTGCTTAGGCTGCTGCCCCCGCGACCCGACCTCGGATAAGTGGAAGAAAATGGATTGATGGAGTGTGAGGGGGAGGGCGCGTCCGGAAAGCCATGTGTAAGTCGCCGTGTTCAATGCTACTATAGGGACAGATAGCGCTCCAACAAATTGTATTAGAATTGTATCTAATAGGGAATAAATACTTCTGATTTTAAGGTTATACATAGTGTCCTCTTTAAACATCTTCTGGCTCCTTATTAAACGAATACGTCACACTACCTACCTACCTACAGTATTAGGGTTATCACAGTTACAGCGAATAACTAAGCTCAACATTGATACATTGACGTGTTAAAACAACAATGATAGCGAATAGAAAGGTTTATGCCGTTTGTACTTGTTAATATTTCTCTAATATTGCGTCTATTCTAACGACACTGTCGACTGCAGTTGTTAATCCCGGCTCGTCCGCTACTTGTTGTCCGGCTTCCACACGACATCTGAGTCGGTCCACCTCGCCGTCTCCAGTTCGGCGTCGAGGCAGAACAAAGGGGCCAGAAAGGGGGCTGCTCTCCGCGAACTTTGTTGAGACAGCGCGGTCTCCAAGTTAGCTCGCGTCTCTCAATGCTAGCCCAGACCAAACCGCGGCTCCGTGAAGGGCTAGCGGCGCCGCGCCATCTGCTTTGGCCCCGCCGCCGCCGCCGCCGCCGAGAAGGGCACCCGGTCGGTCGCGCGTGGCCGCAGAGTCGCCGGTGGGTAGCTAACATAAAGCCGCGGCTGATATTGCTGGGGTTCTGCTTTTAATTGAAGTTGACCTAGCTGCTGTTGTTGTTGGTCGCCGACCGTCTGAATACTGCTTAATAGCTAACGCGCCGCAAAGCGTGTACAAACTCCCCGCTGACATCCACGATGCAAAGCTCGCTAATGGAGGCTTTGTCTGCTAGCGCAATGGTGATAAAGGAAGATAACGTTACCATCGCCGCAACGCATCCATCCCGCACACCAGAAGGGGGAAAACTGCTTGTTGTCCTCCTCACTCCCAGATTGAACAACCCAACTCGCGATGGGAGCCCGGAATCTCCTGCTCTGATTGGACCGAAGATGATCGACAGCCGGCCTCCCATTGGCCGAGTGGCGGAACAACAGGCAGCAGGATGGACCCACAGTCCGTCCACCCACCCACCGTGCCCACATGGAACAATAACCGAGGATCAGAGCTCAAAGCTGGGCTAGGAGGAGGAGCTGACCTCGGTGTCACAACCGCGGTAGGTGTTCATTGAAGGACTTTTTTGTTGCGTGGTCTCCATTCAAATAGATGGGCTCGAATTAACATAAGAAATACCATTCGAGTGACTATTTTATGTTCTTTAGATATGATTGTGCTTTTTAATTCAGGTGTCCAAAGTGAGGCCCAGGGGGTCGGCAGCCCAAAATGTTGAAAGAGCCATATTGGAACAAAAATATTTTTAAAAATTTTGTCTGGAGCCGCAAAAAAATAACTTTTAGACTTAGACTTCCTTTTATTGTCATTCAAATGTGAACTTTACAGTACAGATGAGAACGAAATCTAGTTGCGTTAGCTCGCTGTAGTGCAGGATAAAAGAGCAATAATGTCCATATATAAATAAATAGATTACTGTACAGATAAATATATTGCACTTTTTCATATGCATCCACGTTTCTGGATGTATGTTATACTGTCTTTATATTCCAGCGAGTTAATCCGTTTTTTGGGGGGAATTGAGGGAATTATTTGGATGCGTTCAAGAGTCTGATGGACTGAGGGAAGAAACTGTTACAGAACCTGGAGGTTCTGCTACAGAGGCTGCAAAACCTCTTTCTAGAGTCCAGCAGCGAAAACAGTCCTTGGTGGGGGTGGGAGGAGTCTCAACAGATTTTCTGAGCCCTGGTCAGGCAGCGGCTTTTTGCGATTTCCTGGATAGGAGGAAGAGGAGTACAGTCCAGACAGAGATGCAGTTGGTCAGTAGGCTCTCTATAGTGCCTCTGTAGAATGGGGTGAGGGAGCTGTGCTCTTTTGATCCAAATGAAAAAATGCATGCGCTGCGGAGCTCTTTTTACAAGAGCTCCGGTGTGTAGGGACCATTTCATATTGTCAGTTATCTGCACCCCCAGGAACTTGGTGCTGCTTACGATCTACACTGCTGTGCTGTTGACGAAGAGTGGAGTGTGGCTGGACTGGTGCCTCCTGAAGTTGACGATGATCTCTTTGGTCTTGTCGATGTTCAGGACCAGGTTGTTGGTTCTGCACCAGTCAACCAGATGTTTCACCTCCTCCCTGTATTCCATGTCGTTGTTGTCACGGATGAGGCCCTCTACTGTTGTGTCGTCCGCATACTTCACAATGTGGTTAGTAGTGGACCTAGCGCAGCAGTCATAGGTCATCAATATAATGAAGACAACACATAATATATAGACTCTAATATAGACACTGTAAGTGCCTACTATCAAAGGCTGACACAAATTTTCGTTGACAGAAATGTTGTTTTTTTATTTTTATTCTACACATTTTTGCAATATTGGAAAACATTAGTAAAATGGAGGCTTCTCACAGGATGCAATAACTTCTGGAAATTACTGGCTGAGAATGGCCAAAGGTATAGATGTGTGTGTCCAAATTTAAGGAAATGGCAGGCTGTCTTCTTTTAATAGATTTATTACAATCTTTGCAAGCTGGGAAACGTTTGCTGTGGTCTGGAACAACATGGCACACAAACAACTATTAGAAATGCAGCCAATAGTATATACAGATAATGTGTCATGAGACATGCAAATATAAATTAAATACAGGGAGGACGTAAGTAAAGGAAATTAAATGAGCTCAGATATACTGACAAACGAGGCATCATGATGCAATATGTACATACAGGTAGCCTAAATAGCATGTTAACATTGATTAGCTTGCAGTCGTGGATTGACCAAATATGCCTGATAAGCACTCCAGCAAATCAATAAAATCAACAAAGCTCACCTTTGTGCATTAATGCACAGTATAAAACATTTGGTGGACAAAATGAGACAAAGAAGGAGTGGCATGAAACACGTCTCTCTGTGGCAGCATTGGAGAAAGTTGTACATGTAAACAAACTACGATGAGTTCAAGGATCGCTGAAATTAGTGGGACAAAACGGTGTTTTCCAAATACTCTCATCAGTGAAGCATGTATGACATAAACAGTGGGATTTGTAACAATTAGGAAAGTTTGTGTCATGTTTGTTCTCCTACAGAAAATATATTAAAACAAAAACAAACATTTTTCTTCCATCCATCCATCCATTTTCTACCGCTTGTCTCTTTCTTCATCTTTTTCCATTTTCACACATCTCTAAAAGAGGTCCAGGGAGCCACTAGGGCAACGCTAAAGAGCCGATGCGGCTCTAGAGCCACGGGTTGCTGATCCCCGGGCTATATGGTACTTTCTCATGGTTCATTATATATTTAAGGAATTAAACAATAAAAAAATCTGTAATACACCCCAACATTTTTACAAAAAAGCTTTTTTGTTGGTAATAATAACTTAACAGTAACACACAACTTTGTTTTTGAATATTTAATATATAAAAAAGAATAATTATATTGGCTGCTGTATAATGTTTTGTTTAGTCTTTTTACAAAAGTTTAAAACAACATCAGTGTGGCCCCGCATCCTTTCATGTTTCTGTTTTCCATACTGTACTGCCTTCGGTGGAAAACGCTTGCAACGTCTGCAATGGTTAATCAATTAAATTGTGTTGCTTCCATGAATCGTTTAATGAGTGTAACTAATAAAAAATTATCAAATCCAACAGCATGGAGTGCATGGAACTTTAAATACGCGGACATAGTTTACGCACATGATCCACATCGTGGCGTTTTTTTGCTCCCTAATTGTTATTAACGCATGTAAAAAGTGAAATTTCAATGTTGATGATCTGCATTTATTAGACAAAAATATTTATTTCAACTATTTTTCATTAAACACGCATCGAGGCTATAAGTGTGTTCCATCCGATTACTCGACTAATCGAACAAACTAATTGATAGAAGTCCTAAAATAGTGTGCAATTTAAATGTTTTTTTTTCTATTTGTATGAATTTATAGAACAACAAACAACATTTGCCCAATCTAAACTGGTACATATAATAATAATAATGGATTAGATTTATATAGCGCTTTTCTAGACACTCAAAGCGCTTCACAGAGAAGTGAGAAGCCATCATTCATTCACACCTGGTGGTGGTGGTAAGCTACTTTCATAGCCACAGCTGCCCTGGGGTAGACTGATGGAAGCGTGGCTGCCAATTTGCGCCTACGGCCACTCCGACCACCACCTATCAATCATCATTCATTCACCGGTGTGAGTGGCACCGGGGGAAAGGGTGAAGTGTCCTATCCAAGGACACAATGGAAGCGATTTTGGATGGTAAGAGGCGGGGAGCGAACCTGCAACCCTCAGGTTTCTGGCACGGTTGCTCTACCCACTACGCCATATACACATATATATGTGTATATATTAGACTTAAAGAAATAGCAACATGAGTGGAAAACGCCATCTGCACCCAACCCCAGGAACTGGTTAAATGAACTTGTGAATGTAATGACTCTTGAAAAAATAAGTTTTATAAACTCTACAAATATGAAGAAATGGGAACTAACCTTGAAACCTTTACTGACATATATTGAGTCATAACTAGGGATGATACTCGAAACCGGTTTTCCCGGTTGTTTGATAAGAAAAGAACCGAGTCCTCGGACTCGAATCCCTTTTTGAGAACCGGTACCCGTTATCGAGACCACTATAGTAAAGGAAAAGAGTTGATTCTTTATTCGAATCCCGTCCCGACCAGAAATGCTCCGTGGGACATCACAAGAATTGACGTCACGTAGCGGCGCAGATAGCGAAAGCAGGAAAACAATGGACGGGGAAAAAAAGCGCTCCAAGGTGTAATAAAGTTCAAAACAAAAGCTATCATCCATCGAATAACTTTACTGAGAGATTTTAGCAGGGTAAAACACATGACGAACACTTTTACGACCAACCGGAAACATAGCAACCAGGCTAGCAACGCACCTCCTTTACGGCAGCTGTCGCAACGTTCTTAAAACAACCGCAGCACATACATATATATACAACATATCTCCCTTTTTTAACTTTTGTTTTTCTTTCCTTGTAAACAAAACAAAATCACACTGTAGATGTGTTGTCTGTCTAATTATAAATAATGCAGACGAGGCGTGTTGGCTGAGTTCTTGACGTTTACTTTCATTGCGTGGCAACATGCAACACTTTTCGGGGCTACCGCGCATGCTCGTAACTCCCGTTGCATGATGGGTAGTGTAGTTGTTATATTCTCTCGCTCATAACATTTTTCCCCCTATAAAGAAATAATGTTAACTCAATAAAGTGTATTTCTTTTTTTAGCTTTAACTTTTCATTTTTTAGCATTGTAACCACATTTGCAAAGAACTTTTCTCTTCATAGAATGTTCTTTCAATAAAGAAATAAAGTGCAAAAATGTCAAAGCATCATAACAAACAGTTATGTCAAATAGCAGCAGAAGTGCACTTTTTGGAGAGCTGTATTATTTTCAGTTTTGTGCCCAAGGGACTCATTTTATTTAACACTATATTATTATTTATACACCTATAGTGATCACAGAGACAGGTTGTTTTTGTGTTACTGTATATATTTGTTTCTCTGAAAAATCCCACTTAATATACTTTGGGTAACAAAAGTCAATATTTATTTATTTTATTTTATTTTATTTTTTTAGGTGGGTAACAGTCAATATTTATTTATTTATTAGATTTTATTTTTTTATTATATAATAAAAGTGAGCTTTTGTTAAACCAAATATTGTGGGTTTTTTTTCCATATACAACAACCTATCTGGACTCGATAAGAGAATCGATAAGGAATCGGTTCGATAAGAGGATTCGATAATAGGCTCGAACTCGATAATTCCTTATCAAACATCATCTCTAGTCATAACTTGTAGACATTTAAAAAATGATTCCTTTTTTATTATTGTTATTATTTTTTGTATTGATACCACACTACTATTGCTTTTTTGTGTCACTTTTGATATGGTTTTGTCACGGTTTTTTTCTTGCATTTTTTTTTTGTGACTTTTTATTTTGTATTTTTTTGCATCTGATCAAGCCCTGTGACTTTCTTCTTCTTTTCTAAGTGTGAACGGTGGAGAGATCCTTGGGAGGTGATCTTGTGATCACTTACAGAGGATCCTTGATGCAGAGGAATATTCATCCATCTTGCTATGGTCTGGATAGCCTGCTGATCCTGAGCCAGAGCGGGATGGATGGATATATATACAATATCTGGGTATTTTTTCTAATAATGTCTATACTGTAAACCTTGAGTTGTTAAAGTTCAAGTGCACCTCTCTCTTTAAGTGTGCATGTGAGTGTGTATGAGTGGACGTGTGCTTGTATGAAGGGTCTGCGTGAGCAAAGTTTTACTGTCAAATGTGATTTTAACTGTAAAATTCAATAAAATATATTTGCAAAAAAAGCAAGAAATAGCAACATTCATATAAACCGGGGGTGTCAAACTCATTTTAGCTCAGGGGCCGCATGGAGGAAAATCTGTGCACACATGGGTCGGACTATTAAAATCATGGCATTAAAACAAAAAAATTAAGACAACATCGGATTGTTTTCTTTGTCTTACTTTGGCCAAAAATAGAACAAACACATTCTGAAAATCTTACAATAAAAATATTGAAAAAAATACTGGCAGCGGTAAAGTTTAGCTCCATGAAGGAAAGAAGGAAGTGAATGAATGTTTATAACTGAATTTTCTTTTGTATTATTTTCCATCCATCCATCTTCTTCCGCTTATCCGAGGTCGGGTCACAGGGCAGCAGCCTAAGCAGGGAAGCCCAGACTTCGCTCTCTCCAGCCACTTCGTCCAGCTCCTCCCGGGGGATCCGGAGGCGTTCCCAGGCCAGCCGGGAGAGATAGTCTTCCCAACGTGTCCTGGGTCTTCCCCGTGGCCTCCTACCGGTCGGACGTGCCCGAAACAAATGAATTAAGTAACGTTTATGACAAACTTTCCAAAACACAATATAGAATGTGAGATATAACAGGATAATGCATACATTTATCATTTATTTTCAAAACGGTTACAAAAAAATGGGACCTCAAAAATTTACTGTGAGACCCCATTTTGAAAATTCCTAGCGCCAATACTCATTCATTCGCGGGCCGGATCTGGCCTGCGGGCGTTGACTTTTTGGTTTGCAGATTTGGTTTATATAGTAAACCAAATCTGCAGATACAAGATCTGAAAAGATTGTCTAACTTTTTACTACTCAAAAATGTTTTCTTTTGCAAATATTGTAAGGCAGAGCTGTACAGTGCAAGCAATTCAGTCGCATTTGCAAAACTAGGTTGTAGAGTCCAGCACCCCCCGCGACCCCATAAGGGACAAGCGGTAGAAAATGGATGGATGGATGGAGTATTGGGGAAAAAGTAGCACACGTGCGAATACAGATTTGACCTTTTAATAGGCGTTTTACTCCTGAAATAAATCCATCCAAATTTGATCAAACTGGAGTAAAATTTTTGCAAATCTGTATAACATGTTTGACATAAACTTAAAACCACAATGGTTAACCACATGGAGAAGTGGTTGACACGGAGGTGTCACGGATCATGTGCTGACAGTTGTGTGTGTGTGTGTCTCCCTCCTGTGCCACAGCACCATGTACAGAGGGGATCTGTGTAGTAGCTGTATCTATTTATTAAACAGAGGCAACACAAACCAGTAAAAAATTCAAAAGAGCTGCCGTCAGAGCCTACAAACTGCTGCTGCTAGCTCGCTAAGCTAACAAAACAGCTCAAGCTCTGAGCTACTACTAACTCGCTGACGTCACTAGGCAACAGGCCCCACCTTTTAAAGACACACGCACAGATGCATACGCAAACTTATCTTAACTGCATTATGAACTACCGGTATTTTTTTTTTTTTAAAGTAGCGTATTAAGGACTTTCCCTAGTAATTAATTACATTTATTAATAGAGTAATTCCATTAGTAATGCAGTTTTTTTTTGGTAAAGTAACGAGTAACTATAATGAATGACTTTTAAAAAAGTAATTTTCAGAACACAGCATCATGAAGCAGTTGGTAGGTTGGTGTTCGTGGTTAACATCTTTGTGTGTATGTCCTATAATAATGTTTGCCTATAAAAACACCATTGTTAAAGGTCAATTATTTTCATGTTCCTGCCGACCTTTTCAAATGTCCTCTTAAACCAGAACTCTTTATTTCATATTTTGTTCTTTTGTGTTTTTGTCATCTGAATAATTGAGCATAGCTAAATGTGTTTTAAAAAAGATTGTAGATTATATTTGACTTTTCTTATATTATTTTCAAGGCTTTTTCTTTTTTCTTATCTAAAAACACCTCTTAAATTGGGATCCCATTATGCAAAACCTACTTTTCTTACTTGTTAGTACCTGTTTTTGTGTATTTGGGATCCCCATTAGCCCCGAAAATTTAAAATCAAGGCATAGTGGACATACGGTATTTAGTTACATCAACGAATATTTCAATTTATAGGTTAGTTTATGGGCCAAACTATATCGGTATATGAGTTTTGATCCATATGGCCCACCCCTACACTCGTGTTAGTGACAGTGCTCGCACAGTTTAGGGATGTTCTCAGTTTAATTGAGCATTACAGTTGTATTGGCCTTATGATGATGACATTGTGTTTAAATGTATGGGGGCACACGTGTACCTTGTTTGAGTGTTAATAATGAAATTGTGATATTTGAGACATTTAACTTTAACTTAACTTAATTTCATATTGCTACAAAAAAAATTCTGTGCTCCCAAAGCATTTCTGTGCTACTTTTTTTTCATTTAGTAGCACAGTGCTACGAGTGAAAAATCTAAGCGTATAGTCCTGTAAGGTTTTTTTTCTCTACTTCTGCTAACTCTTTACAGTTATGTATGTAGATTATACTTGAAGTGTATGAGGTAAGGAAATAGCTAAGGAACATTTTATATGAATTACAATACAAATACAATACATTTGTACAATTAGTGTCTATTTATGTCAATAATTTCATTAAAATAATATATGCGTGTACGCCGCCTTTCGCCCAAGTGCAGCTGGGAAAGGCTCCAGCACCCCCAGTGACCCTGAGAGGGACAAGCGGTAGAAAATGGATGGATGGATATTTGGTGCTCCCAAATACAAAACCTCATTAACTAGAAGTTAGTTGTAGGATTAAGACAAGAGTTAAATGCTAATAAATAAATAAATTAATACCATATTGTTGAAACATAGGTTTTCTGAATAATGTAGATACATGATTTAGTAGCCTTATGTGTGAAAGTTATAAAGACACATTTATACAAGTATTATTTTTTAATCCAAAGCACATTATATGAAACAAAACAATTATTTAAACTAAATGAATAGCAATATAAAAAATAAAAAAATTATTTGACTTCATGCTAACAATTCAACGCACACTACTGCTTTGAATTTGCAGCTTACGAAGTTTGTTGAACAACTCCAGGTACTGAGTCATGGTGTCAACGCAGTCAGACGCTGCGAAAATGCCTTCGGGCTTGGTAGCAAACACAGACGGCAGCTCTGGCACACTCGGGCCCAGAAAAGACTGCATGAACTCTTTCATAAGATTCCAGCAGTCCCCGGGAACCACACAAGGACAATACTCAACCTGAAAAATAAGAGTGGATACAGTCACACCAAGCTGGGGTCAGAATGTTCATACTCCCCATACCTCTACTGATATCCCTCTGGCACTGGAGCTCATGGTCACTGTACCAACTTTAATCAAGAAGTCGCAGTAGCGGAATCGGGATCCCCGACACTCCACTTTGTGGCCCTTTGCATTCTGGAAGTGGCTCTTCAGCTTCACCATAAGAACGTCAAAGTTGCCGTCAGCTACAAGGCAGGGACTGTTCTCGAACAGAGCCAGGCAGCTCAGAGGAGTTTCAGAGTTGTGCATCACGTATAAGAGCTTGGAGGGCTGACCTGGATGAAACACAAACACTGACTCTTACTGCATACATTAGAAACAGTATCTCATAAAAGTGAGTCCACTCCTCACATTCCAGCAAGCGTTGTATTACATTATTATTATAGTGGTAATAGTAGTACCTCAACTCATTAGCTCAATTGGTTCTGTACCAGAGCTCCTAATTCAAAACACTAGTATCACAGGTCAACGTCATCCATTGAAATTAATTGAAATCAATTTATTTGGTGCTTGACCTTCCCAAAACACAACACTTCTAACCTGCATTTTAAAAAGAAAAATACAACTACGGGAGTTTTATGAAGTAATGTCATAATGATATATAGCATTTACCCTGGAGAGCAGACTTCTACTGTATCTCCTTCCAGTTGCTGCTGTCAAACACACCACCAGCAGTTTCTCTATATTTTTATAGATAAATGTCCATATTTTTATATGATTTTATCATTCTTGAACAGCACTATTGACTTTTTGTGCTACAGTATGGCGCATACTTGCAGTGATACGCTCAAACTACTTCACCAAGTCCGCTTGCTACACCCTCTGTCATGTTATTGATGATTTCTTTAATTCAATGAATATCATCCACTTCTTCTCAGCACTGTCCTAACACTGACTTCCTTCCTTCCAATGCATCCATCCATCCATTTTCTACCGCTTGGCCCCCCCATGGTTAGAAAAACTAAGTTCTAAGTTAATGCTAGTGAGTAAGCGAGTGAATGGCGTTGAGATTTGTAGCTAAATTGTTTTGCTTGAAGCATAACAATTAGTCAAGAGACAGCTCTTATCGCAAAACACTCTTAAGTTGATGTACCACTGTTTTGAAAGTAATCCTTTCTAAAAGGTTTCAATACAGACTGAATCATACTGAAACTACTGTCGAGGGCGAACACTCCCTTTTCCTCTCCCTTATCTCTCCTGCTTTCTTCTTTGTCCTGTCTTAACTTTCTTGTTGCCTCTTTTTGCACTGCTCTCCAAATCTAAACATTGGAACTATTTAACTGGCCTCAACAAAATTGACAAGATCTTGGGTTTGGGGTAACCTGCTTGTATCGATGGAGCGGTTGTTGCTGGACACACGATGGACTCTTGGGAGAAGAAGTGCCGCATGCCTGGCGACCCTTTCAGTCGAGGACGTGAAGATATCCACCTATTTGGAATTATGACAACAGGACATCTGCTGATTGGAGTAAGCGTTGCTCTTGTTTGTCGACAAATTGGAAGTTGCTGGCATTCTCTAAAGTACCCGAATGCTGCCACAAATGATTGGAGGATGCGGGCAGAACTGTGGACACCTTGTGATTTGGATAACACTGGACTGTCTGCCCTGCAGGATGAATTTGAGGACCAGTCATAGACAATTTAGAGTGAAAAGCAAATTTTAATTTCACTCGCATACAAAACATTCTAACTTGGATTGTTTCCCTGGCTTCGAGACTCTTCTGAAGGACAGTGCGGCGAGGACACAACAAACTCCCTTCTTGTCTCTCATGGACACACACCTGTTGTTGTTGACTTTGGACTGACTGACAAGAACACCAAGGACGCGGAACAGAGACATGCGGCAGGCTTACACATACACATGCATCCACAAAAAATATATGCCACACACACATACCCCTCCTCCATCCAACAACTTTGACGCAAATCCCTTAGGGGTGATGGATGGATGGGCAGCACCTAAAGAGCTGCAGCCTGCTACCGTAGGCCCCACTCCCTCCCCTCTGTTGCAAGTCTCGATTTGTATGTTGTAATATGTACATGTGCTTTGCTATGGAGTTTTTTTTAACACTCCAGACTGAGCCCCCTTAGGAGCCCAGCCTAGATAGTATTTTTTTTATTCATCCTCCCCAGCATTGACCTTTTTCCCATCTTTTACGGGGCGCCTTGTGGCGACCCATCAGCGTTCCTGTTCTGTAACCCTGTACACTGTTTATTTGTCTAATCTTGAACGGGTTTGTGTTGAAAACAAAGTTTCATTGTACTTGTGCAATGACAATAAAGACCTACCTACCTCCCTACCTACCAAAGCATTTTTTCCACAAGAAATTTTTCAGTAATCTTAAATATATGAACACAAAACGCATTTCATAAAGAATAATTGGTTTTACATGCATAAACCAATGCAAAGTACTTATGACATTTTAACATATTTTTCACTATAAGGTGTCACTTGTGTTACCAGCTATTTACATAATAACGGCTGTGTTAAAATGTAAGCGAATATTACATCTATATGACTTTGCTACAAGCTGTACACTGACTACTTGGATAAATCATAACCTGCCTACTGAAATGTGAGGGCTGTAGACAATTGTGACAGTACATTCAAAAAACAACAACACAATGTTTAGTATTACCACTGACACTTCCAGTTGCATGGTATGTCTCACAGTCTACACAGAAGCTGCCCTGCTTCACAGCTCCCAATTGCTCCAGTTTCTTGTGCACCATGTCCACAGTCTGTTGCACACTCTTCCCGTCTGCCACTGGTACTTGACACACACTGCGTGAAGACAATGCACATTGTTCCTTTAAAATCACCCGCCAGATAGTTAAACCTGATAATAAGTAACGTTGGTGAATAGAACAAAGCGATGCTGTGCAACAAAGTAATTTCATGCTTCGTGGCAATTTGCGAAGAAGAGCTATAAAGCAAGAGAAATAATAAGAGAACATTGAATTAAAAAAAAGATATATATAGAATCTCACCAAGTGACTCCCATTATTGATGTTTGCTTTCAGCCACTCGTTTTGTCACAGGGTGAACACTTCCGGGTGACGTTTTTCTTCTTCTTTTTACTTTCCAACAGACTGAACGCATCTTAGGCGCATTGCTGCCATCTACTGGTCCGTATCTAATTTCCTTCATCACCTCAGGTCTTCTTCTTCTTCTTGTGATTTTATGGCGGTTGGCAAGCAACCTTGTGGTGAGCATTACCGCCACCTACTGTAATGGAGTGTGGATCGAGGTGGATTCCTACTCTAAATTCTTTTATTTAACCCAGTGTTTTTAAAAAATGTGTGTATTGCTTTATAACCTGTGTGTTCTGAGTGCAATCCTAATATATCTTCCACTGCTAACCTAATATTCTCTTTCGCTAACTTATTTCCCAGTATTCCCTTTCTCTATTATATTTTCCACGATGTATTAAAACATGTCTTACATTTTCTATCTGTTGGCAAGAATCACACAGTCCTGTAGCATGTTTCCCCATCAAGTTCAATGAACTATTTAGATATGTATGTCCTAATCTCATTCTAGTAATAATGTCTTCTTCCTTCCTATTTCTATTGCCTCCTCTCATTACACCTACTCTCCTCTGGACTTTGTAATACTCTCTACCTTTTGTTTCCTTATTCCAATTATCCTGCCACTTTTTATTGTGTTCTATCTTAATGATGTTCTTCACTTCTTCTTTACTGTGCTTAATCTCCATGTTTACTTCTGTTTTAGTGGTTGCTTGTTTTGCGTACTTATCAGCTAATTCGTTCCCCTCAACTCCTACATGAGCAGGAACCCAAAGAAATGTTACCACACCTCCCGCTTTATTTATTCTGTAGACTGCCTGAACTATTTCATAAACTAAATCTTGTCTTGTTTCTGACGCTATGTTTTTTATGCTAGTCAATGCACTGCTGGAGTCCGAGCACACGACTGCTTTTCTTGCTTTATTTTCTTCTATCCAATTAATTGCCATATAAATTGCTACCAATTCTCCCGTAAAAACAGATAATTTATCATTAATTCTTTTATTTAATACTATGTTTCCTTGTGGAATAACAGCTGCTGCTCCTACCCTATTATTTATAGTTTTTGATGCATCTGTGTACACCATGATGTTGTCTAAAAACGTTTCCTCAATCCATTGTTCTATCTGGTAACTATTTAAATTTCTATTCTTTAGTAATTGCATGTTTACATTTGGGTTTTCATACATCCACGGTGGTATTGCGGGGATTGGTACTGTAGGGCTAACTTTAATATTATCAATTTGAACTTTATTACATCTGTCTCCTATTATCCACCCAAAACTATTCATTTTTTTCTTCTCTTTTTCTTGGCAGTTTAATAGTACTTGATGGGTTGGATGTCCTTGCTTGGACCCTTTTAAGTTTGCCCAATAAACTACTGACAGTTGATCTCTACTCATATATAAAGGTTTTTCATTCATCTCTACTTGTAATGCTGCAACTGGGGTTGATTTAGTAGCTCCACAACATAATCTTAAAGCCTGTGATTGGATCCTGTCTATTTTCCCAAGTAATGTTTTTGCAGCAGATTGATAAATAATGCATCCATAATCAATAACAGGTCGTATTAAACTGATGTATATTGCTTTCAATGTCTGCCTATCAGCCCCCCAGTCTTTACCCCTCAAAGCCCTCATTACATTTAACACCTTTTTACTTTTCTCCACTATTTTGCTGATGTGGGTTGACCAGTTAATATTTTTATCAAACCATATACCCAAATATTTAAATACTTGTACCTCTTCTATATTTTCTCCATAGAGTTTAATTTGGATCTTGTTTTGTACTTTCCTCTTTGTAAAATTTATGACTTTTGTCTTTCCAACAGAGAATCTTAAACCCCACGCCGTTCCCCATTCTTGAACTTTATTTACCGCTTTTTGAATCTTCTTTTCTATATGATTAGTATTTCCACCTCTCTTCCACATCACTCCATCGTCAGCAAACAGTGCCACATCCACTAATCCTTCCACTTCACTAAAAACTTCATTTATCATTATTGAAAATAATACTGGACTTATTATACTCCCTTGCGGGGTCCCATTTTCCACTTCATATACTCTGCTGTATTCATTCTCTATTTTTACTAATATTTTTCTACTTGTTAAGAAGTCTTTTATCCATCTATACATTTTCCCTCTAATCCCAATTATATTTAGTTTTATCAGCAACCCCTGTTTCCACAACATATCATAAGCTTTCTCTATATCAAAAAATACTGCAATTATACTTTATTTATTTATTTGTCCCTTTCTAATTTCCTCTTCCAGCTGCACTGCTGGGTCGTTTGTGTTTCTTGCTTTGCGAAATCCACTTTGGTAGTTTTTTATTATTTCTTTTGACTGTAAATAATATACTAGTCTTTCATTAATCATTTTTTCCATTACTTTACCCAAATTTGAGGTCAATGCTATCGGCCTATAATTACCTGCCTCTTCCGGGTCTTTCCCTGGTTTGCATATCGGAATTATTACAGCTTCTTTCCACTCTGCTGGTAATTTCCCTTCTTCATATATCCTATTATATAATTTCAAGACCACTTCTTTGCCAATGCTGCTTAAGTTTTTGATCATCTGATAACTCACCTGGTCTTTTCCTGGTGTTGTATTTTAACCTTTTTCAATATTCGAACCATTTCATTCAAAGAAAATTTCATATCTATAGTGTTGGTTAAACTATTATCATTGTCTTCCACCATTTCCCCAATATTTAAACTAATTGTTTCTTCTCTCTTTTGTTTTTCTACATTTCTCAAATTATCATTACTGTGCACTTTAACAAATGTCTTTGCTAAAAGTTCTGCTTTTTCTTTATTTTCTACCACACACCGTGTCCCATCTTTCATCACATGATTTTTATGTTCACTTCTGATCCCTGACATTTTCTTGATCATTCCCCACACTTGGCCTAAAGGGGTAGTTCTATTTAATGATTGACAAAACGTTCTCCAATAGTGTTTTTTTTGTCTTTTTAATAACGTACCTTACTTTAGCTTGGTGCCTTTTATATTGGATCATATCTTGGAAATTATGTGTTCTTCTCAATATTCTAAATGCTCTATTCCGTTCTTTTATTGCGTCTGTGCACGCTTGTGTCCACCACGGCACTATCTTCCTTCTTTTCCCTATACTACTCCTTGGTATGCTCTTTTTGGCTGCTTCTATTATGCACTTTGTAATATCTGTATTCAGTTGTTCAATATCTTGATTTATATCCACTTCCTTTAATGTCATGTCGGTACTTTCCCTAAATTGTCCCCAATCACTGTGATTATACTTCCATCTTCCTTCTTTTTTAGTGCTTTCTGTCCTTTGGTTTATGTTTATGTGAATGAAGATTGGGTAGTGATCACTTCCTATAGTGCTGTCTTTATTTACTTCCCACTCTACCTTTCCTGCTAACCCTTGTGACACCAGTGTTAAATCTATTGCTGTTTCTTTACCCGTAACTACATCTAATCTGGTTCCCGACCCATCATTCACACACACCAGTTCTTTTTCCTCCAAAAATGCTTCCAATGTTTCCCCATTCCAGTCATCCCTTTCACCCCACATTGTGCTATGTGCATTAAAGTCACCACACCAAATGATATTGCCACTCCAGTGCTCGACTATTTTTTCTAGTTGATGAATTTGTAATTTCTTGCACGGATTATAGAAGTTTAGAACTTTGTATCTTTCTTTATTATTCCATACTTCTACCCCTACTTTTTCTAGTTCTTGATTTTCTTTTAATATTGTATAATGCATGTCTTCTTTAATAAATATGGCACATCCTCCTCCTTGCCCATCATTCCTATCTTTACGTATTGTTACGTATCCTTTTATTATAAAGCTCAATTTTGGCTTCAGCCAGGTTTCTTGAATACATATTATATGTGGTTTATTTTTCATATTATTAATATATCCCTTTAGTTCCTGTCCGTTTGCTACTAAACTTCTGGCATTCCACTGAATAATTAACATGGCGTTGGATTGTGGTAACATGACTCTGTCTCGTCTACTCTCTGTAGTTCACCTTGTACCTGTTCCCAAGATAGTTCTTTTAAATTTAAGAACTTTGCTGCTGCTTTGACAATTATTTTGATCTTCTCAGTTTTATTTCTTGCCTGTTCTGTACAGTTTATGACATATGCCAGGAACACAACTAGCTTGTCCATAGAAAGTCCTGTATTTGTTGCCTCTTGTTTTTTATTACTTGAACTATTGCCACTTCTGTCTCGTTCTGAACTATTCTCACTTCTATCTTGTTCTGCACTTCCTTGATTTCTTACTTTAACTGCCTCTGCGTATGTAATATTTCTTTCTACTCTGATTTGCTGTACTTCTGTTGCCTGTTTCCTAATGACACATCCCCCATACGCTGCTGTGTGATTCCCGCCACAGTTACAACATTTGACCAGATCATTATCTCCACATTGTCCATATTCATGCTCCCCTCCACACCTTCCACATCTCAACTTAGCATGACACACACTGGCTATGTGCCCATAGCGTTGGCACTTGAAGCAGCGTACTGGGGGTGGGACGTAAGCTCTAACATAAAAGCTTAAAAACCCAATCATGATTCTCTGCGGGAGGACTTCTTCGACAAACTGTACTAATACTGATTCGCTCTCCATCTTTTCTCCATTTCTATATGCCATCATTCTTGTCAACATCTTGACAGTTCCCCCTTTTATTTGTCTTTTCAATTCTTCTAAATTTTCACCTCTTGGAATTCCTGTCACTACTCCTCTTGCCCCCTTTCGTTCTCCCACTTCGATTTTTTCCTTTATTATCTTATTGCACAGTTTTTGCAACCGCATTGCTTTACTTTTTTGCTCTCCATTTTTGCATTTAATCAAAAGTCGCCCGTCCCTAAGCACCTTCGCTATCTCCACCTCTCCGATGTCCTTCTTTAACCCCTTAACCAGTGTCATTAAACTTATGTCATTCATGTCTTGACTTGATTTAAATGTATATATAATCCTATAATTATCTTCCATAGTCTTTTTCCTTTTTTCTACTTCTTCATCTTCTTCATGGGCTCTTTTAGCACTCAACTTTCCTTCATGCCCTCCGCTCCCCTTCTTTCCTTTCTCCCCTCTAGTCCTATCCACGTCCATACCTTCCTCATACATCCCGTCACTATCCCCTTCCATCTCGATCCAGTCACAAAACAGTTTATGCACAACCGCCAAGAAGATTTGGATACTCTCACGTGTTTAGCCACCGCTCTTGGTTTACTTCCGCCTTCCGTCGACCAAGGCTTTTCTCTGACCACTCTCCGCGTCCTCCCACCCTCCCATCACCTCAGGTCCTTCAGTACAGTGTTTTTCAAACTTTTTTGAGCCAAGGCACATTTTTTTCATTGAAAAAATCCAGGGAGACACTATCCCATCCTCGTCGCCATTGTTGTGTGCCAAACTTGACACTTATTAGTTCACTTATTAGCAATCTAAGCTTAATAATACACCAAAAGAAAGCTTATTGTCTTCTTCTGCCTTTTATTACCGCTCTTACTTTTTCCACTTCCAGGTGTCCAACACACAACACATGCCATCATATCCTGTGTCCCCCGCCCTTAAGTTCCCCTTACAATGGTTCCGGTATTGTCCTGTGACCCGAGTAACCAATACATGACAGACACCACCAGCAGAAAATGTTAAAAATGAAACTCAATAGCCTATATTGACAATATAAAGTCCATCCATCCATCCATTTTCCTCCGCTTATCCAAGGTTGCAGCAGCCTAAGCAGAGAAGCCTAGACTTCCTTCTCCCCAGCCACTTCGTCCAGCTCCTCCCGGGGGATCCCGAGGCGTCCCAGGCCAGCCGGTAGACATAGTCTTCCCAACATGTCCTGGGTCTTCCCCGTGGCCTCCTGCCGGTCGGACGTGCCCTAAACACCTCCCTAGGGAGGCGTTCGGGTGGCATCCTGAGCAGATGCCCGAACCACCTTATCTGGCTCCTCTCAATGTGGAGGAGCAGCGGCTTTACTCTGAGTTCCTCCCGGATGACAGAGCTTCTCACCCTATCTCTAAAGTCGTTCTCATCAAATACCTGACGCAATTGTTCGATATGACTTCAAACCATAACCATCATTAATTATCTTGTCCCAAAGTAGGCTTATGAGCTACCTGCTAGCTTTTACCATGAATTGATTAACGTGGACCCTGACTTAAACAAGTTGAAAAACTTGTGGTTGGGGGGGTGGTTGTTTACCGCTAGAATTCACCAACTCGAGTATTTCATAAATATTTCATATATATATATATATATATATATATATATATATATACACAGTATATATATATATATATATATATATATATATATATATATATATATATATATATATATATATATATATATATGTATGTATGTATGTATGTATGTATGTATGTATGTACTTTAATTTTAAAATAATCTAATATATATATATATATATATGAAATACTTGACTTCCAGTGAATTCTAGCTATATATATATATATTTATTTTATTTACATAAAAGAAACACTTGAATTATCTATCCATTAGATGGCAGTATTGTCCTGTTTAACTTCTCTGTTCATGACTGAGAAATCATTTCGGCCACCGTGTTCAATGGAGAAGTCTGTTCTACATATTTACAGGCAACATACACCTTCCCCTTCGAACTGTCCTGGATGAACTGAAATTCTTGTTTCCATTCGTTTTGGAACTTGCAAGCGTATTTATATTGTGGGAAAGCGGACGTGAGAACAGGCTGTCCCCACTCAGTCTCAGGTCCGCATTGAGCTGGAGAGCTCCGGCTGAATACCGGGAGTTTGTCGGTAGAAAATCTCTGCCGGGAGGTTGTCGGGAGAGGCGCTGAATAACGGGATTCTCCCGCTAAAAACGGGAGGGTTGGCAAGTATGGATTCTGGTCTTCTCACTATCCTAATTCTCTTAGATCTCACTGCAGCCTTTGACACCATTTCACACACTGTCCTCCTCCATAGATTGCACAGTATTGGCATCACAAGCACACCCCTTCACTGGTTTAGATCATATCTCTCCGACCGCACTCCGTTTTTTCAACTCTGTTCACTCAAATCCCCTCCGTCTCCCGTTTCCTCTGGTGTCCCCCAGGGCTCTGTTCTTGGTCCCCTGCTTTTTATCATTTACATTCTTCCCCTTGGCAATATTTTCCGTAAATTTAAAATACATTTTCACTGTTATGCGGATGACACCCAGCTCTACATCTCAACCAAACCAACTGCCTCTCTTCCTCCTTCCTCCCTTACAGACTGCCTCAGTGAACTCAAGCAGTGGTTCTCATCCAATTTCCTTCAACTCAATAGTAATTAAACCGAAATCTTACTTGTTGGTACAAACCAATTCTCGCCAAAACCAACAGCTTGTCCGTTACTCTCGGCAATTCCTCGGTCTCACCCTCCTCCCAAGTCAAGAGTCTGGGTGTCATCCTCTACAGCACACTCCTTTCAAGCCCACATAAACAACATTACCCGATCTGCTTACTTTCATCTACGAAACATTAATCGTCTTTGCCCATCCCTTACCCCACATACTGCTGCCATACTAGTCCATAGCCTTGTCACCTCTCGCCTGGACTACTGCAACTCTCTCCTGTTTGGTCTCCCTCACAAGTCCCTTCACAAACTTCAGCTTCTCCAGAACTCTGCAGCCCGGATAATCACCAGAACCCCTTCAATCCAGCACATCACCCCTGTACTGCAGCAACTCCACTGACTACCCATCAAACATCGTATCCACTTTAAAATAATTCTCCTCACTTTCAAAGCCATCCATAACCTCTCTCCGTCATATCTCTCTGACCTGCTCCATGTCGCCACGCCCTAACGTTCCCTAAGATCTTCTTCATCCATCCATCTCACTGTCCCCTTATTTAAACTGTCCACCATGGGTGCCCAAGCTTTCAGCCGCTCTGCCCCACATCTTTGGAACTCTTTACCACCAGACCTTTGTAACTTGGACTCAACATCCCTCTTCAAATCAAGACTCAAAACACATCTATTCCTGACTGCGTATTTATTGTAATCATCTTATCTTCTCTATCTTTGTTGTTGTTGTTGTTTTTATCCAATTTGATTTTATTGTTTTGATTTTGTACAGTGTCCTTGAGTGCCCAGAAAGGCGCCTTATAAGTAAAACTTATTATTATTATTATTATTATTATCGCAGGGCCAACACAGATAGGCAGACAACATTCACACTCACATTCACACACTAGGGCCAATTTAGTGTTGCCAATCAACCTATCCCCAGGTGCATGTTTTTGGAGGTGGGAGGAAGCCGGAGTACCCAGAGGGAACTCACACAGTAACGGGGAGAACATGCAAACTCCACACAGAAAGATCCTGAGCCCGGGATTGAACTCAGGACTACTCAGGACCTTCGTATCGTGAGGCACATGCACTAACCCCTATTCCACCGTGCTGCCTAATCTGGCCATTTGTTCTTTAAATGTTTCAATGTTACTTCTACAAGATTACCTGCATTAATACTTTTCACTAATTCTAGTATTGAGAGATCCACATCTGGCTCTGACAGGATCCATGGAGGAACAGGTGACCAACGCACCACGGGGCCCAACTGCAAATCACATAATCCTATCTCCACCGCTCTGTTCCTTCCTGAGTGCATAAAATGTTCCCTCCTACCTCTACTGCAAGTGTCTTGTAGTTCCCAGTGCTCTCCCATCACCCTGTCAGTGTGGATTAAGGACCCCCAGCTCTGCAATGTAGCCCAGTAGGTCAGCGCCAGTTTGCTCTGTGTCACTTCTAAAGAAGTTTCACCTGTTTCTACCAAAAGTTCTTGATGAGGAGTAGTTCTGAACGCCCATGTGCATACCCAAAGTGCTTTAGTCTTTATGGTGCCTATATTGTTTGAGGATGGAGCGGGCAGCAGCCCCATATATAATGCAACCGTAGTTTATATTGGATCTAATTGCTGCCTTATATTTACTCATTAATGTTTCCTTGTTAGCGCCCCAATCTGTTCCCACAAGACACCTCAATACGTTAATGCAATTTTCACACTTGGCCATCATTTTCTTTATATGCTTCCTCCAAGTCATATTCTCTTCAAACACTACACCAAGAAATGTAAGAGTTTTGACCCTTTCAATTGATTTTTTATACAAACTAAGATCTGATTTTGATATTGCTGACTTTTTATACCCAAACACAACATACTTGGATTTAGCTACAGATATTTTAAAACCCAATTCCTATGGGTGAAATTCTTCTTCTTCTTCTTCTTTTTTGCTTCACATCAGCTGCAAACAGAATTAGTTTATTACCGCCATCCTTTGGATGTGAATGATCTTTTACTAATAACTTACAATTTAAACTTGTATGCCATTATACATAATTTAAAAATAATTATATTAATATCCATCCATCCGTCCATTTTCTACAGCTTGTCCCTTTTGGGGTAGCGGGGGTGGCTGGAGCTAATACCAGCGGCACTCGGGCGGTAGGCAGGGTACACCCTGGACAGCTGGTATTGGCTCGAGCCCCCCCGCGACCCTGAGAGGGACAAGTGGTAGAAAATGAATGGATATATATATATATATATATATATATATATATATATATATATATATATATATAGTACAGTATAGTACACCTTCTCCTCATTCAGTCGTTTTCTTTATTTTCATGACTATTTACATTGTAGATTGTCACTGAAGGCATCAAAACTATGAATGAACATGTGGAGTTATGTACTTAACAAAAAAAAGTAAAATAACTGTAAAACATGTTTTATATTCTAGTTATGTTATGTACAGAGAAGGGAAGGAGGCGACAACCAGGGCACAACTGCGGTTCACAAGGTTTATTCAAACCTTTGATGATTACGTGGCGTGTGTATGCTACTCAAAGTGAATGAGTGTAGACTATGTGTAATATATTAATAGTAGTGATGGGTCCGGCAACACCAATGCATCGGCGCATGCGTCGAGCTCATACCTGTGTCGGTGCGCGTATCGCTTTTAGAAAGTCACGTGACCGAACACGAGCTGTTTTGGTCACGTGACCGCTCATAAGCTGTTCTGGTCACGTGACCGCTCATGAACTGTATCGCACTGTTTATTAGGAAGCGGCGCAATGCGTGTTGTTGACGAACACCGTTAGGGCCGCTTGTTGTCACTGTCACTCAAAGTTGCATTTCAAAATTACACAGAATAAATGTGTTTATTTTGTTTAGAATTCAGATGGGTTTGATTTGGTGCGCGGCATATATTGGCTGTGCGGCGCACGGTGTGCGCGGAGGACGCTTGAGCACTGCGCAATTGCGCAGGCGCGCACCTTAGAGGGAACGTTGCTCACAGGGCACAGAGGAGGCGTCAGTGCGATACAGTTCGCGTATCGGTCACGTGACCAAAGCAGCTCATGATCGGTCATGTGACTTTCTAAAAGCGGTACGCGCACCGACACAGGGTTTCGCTCTATGAACTCGACGCATGCGCCGATGCATCTGTGTTGCAGGACCCATCACTACTGTTACTAGAGAAGGTATAGGAATGACGGCGTGGCGAAGTTGGTAGAGTGGCCGTGCTTGTTACTGGGGTTCAATCCCCACCTTCTACCATCCTAGTCACGATACATGTTCACATTATTTGACTGTATCTAAAAAAGATAAAAATATATTTTTATTTAAATGAAGATATGAAATAATCCTAAATGAAATACAATGACTTGGTTTATATTATTGTATATACTAGGTCATAAAATCAGTGTCAGTTGAGTCGGTCCATAGGTTGCCTGTAGGGATTTTTAATGTCCAGCAAATGTCAGTATTTAGTGACACAGTATCGACACAGTATCAATACAGTTTTGCAATGTGTCGAAACGCTTCATGAGGCCTCATCAACCCATCACTAATTAATAGTGTAAATGTTACCGGGGGTTGTTGTCTGTGAGTGTTGGTTGTATCTTTCGTCGAGTCCAGAGGGGCAAGGCAAAGAGGCAGTTCGTGAACAAGAGGTCGAGGGCAGGAGCGAGGCAGCGTGGTCTGGGTCCGAGCAGGGAGGTCGTGGATCGAGGAAGTCGGTCACTGCGGAAGACACAAGGGACATGAACAAGGGAGACACGGAGAGAGAGCAAATAGCAAAGCACAGGGGAGGGAATGCCAGACGTGATGCTTACTGGGAAGATTAGCGACGTTCTGGCAAAGGTTCCTCGGGTCCGCTGGTCTTTATGCCGCTCCCCCTCGTCAAGTCCAGCTGTGCTGATAAGTGATTGTTTGCAGGCTTGTTGCTGTGTGGGTGTGTTGTGCTCAGCGCGAGCAGAGGCGTGTCTGAGCATGCTGCCAGCAGAGGGGTTAGCAGAGGTGCCTGCAGCTCCAGCTGCAGAGGAAACGCGGGTTCGACTCCGCGTCATGACAAGTTACTTCAAAAAAGCCACCCTTTGCTCTGATTACTGCTTTGCACACTAATGGCATTCTCTCGATGAGCTTCAAGCACACATGTGAAGTGAAAACAATTTCAGGTGACTACCTCTTGAAGCTCATCGAGAGAATTCCAAGAGTGTGCGAAAAAGTAATTAGAGCAAAGGGTGGCTATTTTGAAGAAACTAGAATATAAAACATGTTTTCAGTTATTTCACCTTTTTTTGTTAAGTACACATGTATTCATTCATAGTTTTGATGCCTTCAGTGACAATGTACAATGTAAATAGTCATGAAAATAAAGAAAACGCAATTGAATGATAAGGTGTGTCCAAACTTTTGGCCTGTACTGTATATATATGCCTCTGCATATTTCCCCCCAGTTCTTATTTACTGTATTTCAGTTGCTTTTTTTTGCCTCTCAGTCTCTGTGGCCAACACTGTGTGCTCCACCACAATTTACACATTTTTCCTGCACCCCTGCTCCACTTTAGAATTATTTTTAATTCTTCCTCCCCATCAGTCTTATTTTGCACAACTCTGTCTGTCTCACTTATGCTGCTCGATGAGCTATTCCAATATCCTCCATACTTTCTTCACTCCTACTCGAATCCCTTTTTGTATGGTGTCGACCCTACCATTAGTCTGACCATCTCAACTCCATTTTCCTGCAAACGCCGAAGTCCACCTCTGTTCTGTTCTGTTCACCTCTGTAAAGTTCTTCTTAAGGTGACATTTTTATGGAAGTAGAATTGTCTCACATCAACCTACATATAGGTATCAATATGATATTAATACATCTGCATATATTAATAAATATACAAATACAAATTTGATATACAAATAAATAATTTGTATAAATAAACGCATATTTGTAAATTTATTTTTGAGATTTGAAAATATATACAAATCAAATGTATAAATATAACAATGTGACATACAAATAAATCAATAATTTGTATAAATAAATGTGTATTTGTATATATTTTCAAGTCTCAAAAATATATTTACAAATACGCATTTATTTATACAAATTATTGATTTATTTGTATATCACATTTGTATTTGTATATTTATTAATCTTTGCATATTTATTAATATCATATTGATATATATATAAATTGACGTGGGACAATTCTACTTCCATACATTTTGGTTTCCGATGGAAATAAAGTAGGTCTAAAAAAATCGAATACAATCATAAAATATTATCAAAACATAATAAACATCAATGGATGATCAAATGAATATACATAATATTTAAATAATGCAATTTTAAGCGACGAGAAAATGTTAGGATGTGACGCAACGTGAACGCAATTTCCGCCCTGCAGGACCCTTGCACGTGTGACGCTCATGTGTGTTTACAGTACTTAGACGATTATTACGTTTATTTGTACCGATTAATCAAAAAATAGCCATGCCGAAATTCAAAAAATCCAAAGGAGGAGGCGAAAAGAGAGGAGAGACGGAGACGCTGGTGGACCAGATGCTACAGGCGGACACCATACGAGCCAAAGGCCGGGTGAAAAGCAGGGACGGTCGGCGAGAGGACGAAGACAAGTACGTGGACGAACGCCTGTCGCGGAAGATCTTGCAACAAGCCAGGATTCAACAGGAGGAACTTCAGACCGAATATGGCCTCGCACCTGAGAAGAAGAAAGCACCCGTCACGGTACTCGGTAAGAGAAAAACAGTACTTTTAACTGTATGCAAGAAGAAAAAACATTATTCATTGGTTTTGGTGTATCAGTTTTTACTCTGTTCTTTTAGTACCATTAAAAATATAGTGCTATTCAATAAATACTGATACTATTTCCATTTTCCGTTTACACTAAACCGGCTAAGGTTATCAAAGGTAAATCCCACCTAACCTTGTCCGTGTCCACACACAACAATGGTCGTTTAAGACCCCCTCGCGACCTAATACGCATGTGCGGAAAATGTGCACGTCATAGTCACCTCCAGTGTTGTTTTGTGTGCAAGTTCTTAAATTTAACTTATCTCAACAATATCCAGTGTTGTATTTCAATTAACTGGAATCCAGTGTGCTGTGGGGCGCTATGGGTGAGGGCCGACATCCGGGCAACTGAGCTACATACGGGTTCTTCGAGCCATAGCAACCAGACTGGCGTTGAAAACAAACCGTTGCCATTACTCTTTAACCTGTCGACCTACGCTGGTTAAACCCGTCATTCTGCCTCCAAAATGCCGAAAAACTGTGTTGTTTTTGGTTGTGCTAACCACAACTGGAAACATGGAAAACAAAGGTTGTATTTTGTTCTGCCAACGCATGATAAAAGCCCACAAAGAAGAGACAAATGGCTCGCAGCTTTACACCGGGAAAACGAGGACGGTTGTCACTGGAATCCCCCAAAGTCGGCAGGCAGGCAGGCAGCATCATGGCGGACAGAGACAGTGGAAGTGAGCAGGGAGGAGCAGCCACGGGCCCAGGCTTCGGTTCCATGCACGCTACAGCGGGAGGGACGGGCTCGGCTTCCGGCCTCCAGCATGGAGGCCGGAAGCTGGACGTCCAGCTGGACGTCCAGGAGCTGACGTCCAAGCGAGTTGACATCCAAAACAAACGCTTCTACTTGGACGTCAAGCAGAACGCCAAAGGCCGCTTCTTGAAGATAGCCGAAGTCGGGGCCGGTGGCAACAAGAGCCGCCTCACGCTGTCTATGTCGGTGGCGGTCGAGTTCCGCGACTACTTGGGGGACTTCATCGAACACTACGCCCAGTTGGGTCCCAGCAACCCGGGCATGGTGCAGGATGAGCCGCGGCGGGCCCTGAAAAGCGAGTTCCTAGTGCGGGAGAATCGGAAGTACTACATGGACCTGAAAGAGAACCAGCGGGGACGGTTCTTGAGGATCCGGCAGACCGTGAACAGGGGGACCGGCTTGGGGTCAGACCATCGCACTCCCGGCGCAGGGACTTATCGAGTTCCGCGACGCTTTGGCCAAACTTATTGACGATTACGGCGTGGACGAGGAGCCCGTGGAGCTGCCGGAGGGCTCGTCGATGACTGTGGACAACAAGCGCTTCTTCTTCGACGTGGGCTCTAACAAGTACGGCGTGTTCACACAAAGTTGTTGATAACTTCCGCGTCTCTTTCTTAGTAGCACGCAGGCTAAGCTAACTAGCAAGCTAAGCTAAGCCTGAGAAGCTTTAAAGTTCACTGAGACGAGTCTGACGCAAATAATACATTTTCGTTTTTTCACAAGATATGCGAATAAGTAAAAATGCGTAGATGAAGGATTTAACGCCGACTTCCAAGCCACAACGCTCGTTAAATGCTTTTTCTGTCAATGCTGTGTTCGCTGTGAGCTGGTTTGTTTTCAACGAATTCCCGGTTGCTAGGGGATTGGTAGGCGGAAGTGACGTAGGTCCGCCCTCACCCATTATAGTGATTCACACCTGACCCATCATACATTAATCACATCTTTATTGGACACAAAAGTACACAATGTGATAAAGAACATTTTACATCAATCAAACTAGGGATCTAGATATGTGGTCAGGACATTCCTCACTCTTTTGCCTTCATCTTCATTGTCCATTCGTTTTTGGTGACTTTATATACTCTGGACCTAGACCAGTGGTTCTTAACCTTGTTGGAGGTACCGAACCCCACCAGTTTCATATGCGCATTCACTGAACCCTTCTTTAATGAAAAATAAAATGTTTAGTTTTTTTCAAATTCAAGATAAAGTTATATGTTTTTGGTAACACTTTAGTATGGGGAACATATTCTAAGTAACAAAGACTTAATTTAGAGTTATTTGGACACTAGAGGAACATATTCTAAGTAGGGCTGGGCGATATACGCGATATATCGCTGGTTTGTCTCTGTGCGATATAGAAAATTACTATATCGTGATATTCGAGTATACATTCTCACGCAGTTGCTTTTAGCTGCTGGCATTACACTACAGCAGACCTGGGCATTCTGCGGCCCGCGGGCCGCATCCGGCCCTTTGTGCGTCCCTGTCCGGCCCGCGTGAGGCCAATTATAAATTACAAAATAAATTTAAAAAAGTATCTTAGTCGAGTGTGCAATACAACGGTGCTGCTTTTGTTTTGAAAATCGTTATTTGTATTACTTCCGTGTGGACGTATGCATGTGCGTGATTGTGAGTGAATGTGAACAGCTGCAATCCCAAATTACAAAATAAAGTTGAAAAAACATCTGTCGTGCGCGCAATACAACTGTGCTGCTTTTATTTTGAAAAGTATTATTTATGGGCGTGTGTCCGTGTGTAACCTGCGAGTGAAGGTGCACATGCAGCGACAAGTGATGCATACACCCGAGACGCTAAAAAGAGAAAAGTTGATGACGAATGGCGTGTTTTCAACAAGACATGGACTGCCAAGCAACGTTCCCTCTAAGGTGCGTGCCTGCGCAATTGCGCACTGCTCAAGCGTCCGCTGCGCGCAGCAAATATATGCCGCGCACCAAATCAAATCCCATCTGAATTCTAAACAAAATAAACATATTTATTCTATGTAATTTTGCAATGCAACTTTGAGTGACAGTGACAACAAGTGGCCCTAACGGTGTTCGTCAACACCGTTCAATTGAACACCGTTCAATTATTGTAACGTCTATCGAGATGCTTCCAGGACAGGAATTATATCGATCACTTTATTGAGCAAAACTGTTTATATTCGGACATAACCACACCAAAAACATGAGTAAAACAATTATATCTCGAAAAACTAGTCATTTTCTGCCGTACAAACCAGGCCAAAACCAACTTGTCATCTGTCACCAACACGCATAGCACTAAACCAGTGGTGCGTTTATGGCCACACAAAAAGTCGGACAACTCAAACACCACACAAAGTTACACTATGACTCCTCAGTCATACGTGTGCTTATTTTACTGTCATTTATTATTAATGTTAATTTATTTATATTAGTCATGGAATGCTGTTACACACACTATGTTGAAGTATTACTATTATAATTAATTATTATTATTATTATTATTATTTATCTTACGGTATACATCTAAAATAATATTGAGCAAAATTTAATTGAAATATTGTCGATGTGGCCCTCCAGCAGTGCTCGGGTTGCTCATGCGGCCCCCGGTAAAAATTAATTGCCCACCCCTGCACTACAGGCTCTTCCCACTCCTTGTGTCTCCTTCTCACAGACAGCGAGCGCACCTTCTACATACGTCACATACTGTCACGTCATATGTCACATACGTATACGCCCTCGCGGAGCAGAGAGGTAGCAACATGGGTAACGTTAGCTGTGGTGCGAGTGATAATACGAGAGAAAGAAGGTGCGAATCTGGTAACAAATGAAGGAATAATTAATTCCCAAGAAAAACAGGAGGAGGTCCATCGTCTGGCGGTGGTTTGGCTTCAAGTGGGAATATGTCGAACAGACAACCGTAATTTGTCAAGTGTGGGGCAAAAGCGGTTCTACAAAAAGTAGCATTACTGCTAATATGTAGCATCATTTGAAAAGTCACCTGTTAGAGAATGAAGAGTGCTTACTCCGCATATCAACATCTCCGGTCGGTGCCACACCATCAAAATGCAGAGGCAAACATTTCCAGATCAACACCGTATAAAAAAAGAGTCGACAACAAAAGGAGATAATGTCCGCAGGAACTTACCACGTAGCGAAGGAAGAACACTATTTGATTTTCTATTATGTAGCTCATTTTTATTTGACACTTATTGAAATATCTTGTGTGACATCATGTTTTTAAACTATTGTAGTGGCGTTCTGTACAAAAAGTGCACTTTAATTTAGTGTGGTTTTAATAAGTCATCTCAGTGTTTCCCATAAACTGCCAAGATACCTGTGGCGGTGGGGGCGTGGCTATGGGCGTGGTCACCATGACATCATCGAGTAATTTGCATAATTTACTACAATGATATGATTTTCTCTAAAAAGGCTCAAAAAATGTATACTTACTAATTAATAATAACAGTTTTGTTTTAAACATCCATCCATCCATCCATCCATCCATCTATTTTACAATATAATTACAACACTTTATGTACATATTTATATACAGATTTGAACAATAAGTTATTCACTGAAATATATTTATTAATTGTGGTTCTTACAAAAAATATATCTTATAAAATATAAAAGCTAAAATGTCTCTTAAAGCTCTGCCCCTTTAATTAGTGCATACTAAATAATTTAACTTTAGCCTACTACTACAACCATATTATTTACCAGCAACATAAAGTGAAACAGAGGCAGAGGTGTCCTGCCACAGTCAGTAACAAATAAACAGAAAACAGTAGTGGTCAAATACAAATAAGGCAACAAGAGAAGTATCCTACACTTCTCTTTTGTAAAGTAAATCTGAACAGCCTATATGATACATCAACTATATGATTTGCCTGAGAAGCTGGACAGGACAAAAAAAAAATATATATATATTTTTTTATATTTATTTATTTGTGGCGGACGTAATTCTTTCGTGGCGGGCCGCCACAAATAAATAAATGTGTGGGAAACACTGCATCTTAGTGACACCATGCACAAAAGTGCACTAATAGCTTGTTTTAAAATGTCTCTGACAATATTGCACTTTCTGTTTTGGAAATGACATGAATGTTTGTGCCACTGCTTAATAACAGTTTAATAAATACAGTTTTGGTAAATTGACTTAGTTGTGATTTCCTTCTCTGCCTGAAAGTTTAAAATGAGCATATATTAATGCAGTATGAACAAGAATGTTTTAATGTAGACACATAGAATCATCATACTGGTGTGATTATATGTATCAAGTGTTAATTCAAGGCTAAGGCAAAATATCGAGATATACAGTATATTGCAGACCTGGGCATTCTGCGGCCCGCGGGCCGCATCCAGTCCTTTGTGCGTCCCTGTCCGGCCCGCGTGAGGCCAATTATAAATTACAAAATAAATTTTAAAAAGTATCTATGTCGAGTGTGCAATACAACGGTGCTGCTTTTGTTTTGAAAATCGTTATTTGTATTACTTCCGTGTGGACGTATGCGTGTGCGTGATTGTGAGTGAATGTGAACAGCTGCAATCATTAGTTACAAAATAAAGTTGAAAAAACATCTATGTCGTGCGCGCAATGCAACTGTGCTGCTTTTATTTTGAAAAGTATTATTCATGGGCGTGTGTCCGTGTGTAACCTGCGAGTGAAGGTGCACATGCAGCGACAAGTGATGCACGGTTTACACCCGAGACGCTAAAAAGAGAAAAGTTGATGAAGAATGGCGTGTTTCCAACAAGACATGGACTGCCATGCAACGTTCCCTCTAAGGTGCGTGCCTGCGCAATGGCGCACTGCTCAAGCGTCTGCTGCGCGCAGCAAATATATGCCGCGCACCAAATCAAATCCCATCTGAATTCTAAACAAAATAAACATATTTATTCTATGTAATTTTGCAATGCAACTTTGAGTGACAGTGACAACAAGCGGCCCTAACGGTGTTCGTCAACACCGTTCAATTGAACGCCGTTCAATTATTGTAACGTCTATCGAGATGCTTCGAGGACAGGAATTATATCGATCACTTTATTGAGCAAAACTGTTTGTATTCGGCCAGAACCACACCAAAAACATAAGTAAAACACTTCTATCTCGAAACCAGGCCAAAACCAACTTGTCATCTGTCACCAACACGCATAGCACTAAACCACTGGTGCGTTTATGGCCACACAAAAAGTCGGACAACTCAAACACCACACAAAGTTACACCATGACTCCTCAGTCATACGTGTGCTTATTTTACTGTCATTTATTATTAATGTTAATTTATTTATATTAGTCATGGAATGCTGTTACACACACTATGTTGAAGTATTACTATTATTATTAATTATTAGTATTATTATCATTATTATTATTTATCTTACGGTATATATCAAAAATAATATTGAGCAAAATTTAATTGAAATATTGTCGATGTGGCCCTCCAGCAGTGCTCGGGTTGCTCATGCGGCCCCCGGTAAAAATTAATTGCCCACCCCTGGTATATTGTGTATCGCGATATGGCCTAAAAATATTCTCGTTGTCTCTCCTTCGACAAGTGGACGAAGTTTTTCGCTATGTAGAATCACAGCAGACCTGGACATTGAAAAGTTCTCTTGCCGTCTGAGAAGTGTTGTATCCCAAATAGCTGTAATCGCTTTCTCTTAAGGTATTCATGTGTGATTTCCACAAGCGTCTGTACATGTAGAAGGAGGAGAAACATGGGCATGTCTGGATGACTCCCTTCATATTTCCAGTTGTTAGCTCCGAGTTACAAAACCGCTTTATTATGAAGCTGGCTGTGGCGCGTTCTTTCTGACATCACTTCCTGTGTGGGCGCGGTCTTTCTGGCGTCATTTCCTCTCCGAACTCAGTTTGTAAATGATCAATGAGTCCATACAAAGCTCAGAGCCGGAGATTGAAGAAATACACGGCGCACTTACCCGTGTCAAATTTTTCAGAGGAGGGGGACCTTAAACGCTGATTTAATGTGGCTGAAACGGGGCTTAGGCTAAATAATTATTAGTTTAAGGGGTTATACGGCTTAGTGTAGACATAGCCTTACTGTAAATTAAAGGGACACGCGGTAGAAAATAGATGGATAAATGGCATGACCACTTATCCTCATAAGGGTAATGGGTGAGCTGGAGCCAATCCCAGCTCATTTTGGGTCAGAGGTGGGGTTCACTTTCTAGACTCTAGTTTTGTTCATATCGTTACACTCTAGAACAGGGGTGTCAAACGTACGGCCCGGGGGCCGGAACAGGCCCGCGAATAGGTTTTATCCGGCCCGCTGGATGAGTTTGCTAAGTATAAAAATGTACCTGAAATTTTTGAATGAAAGAAACAGCTGTTGTAAATGTGTCCACCGGATGTCGCAGTAGCAATTCTTTGTTCCTTTGTAGATGACGCTACATATGTACAAAATAAACCACATGTTAGTACATCAGTTGAGGAAAATGATCAAACTACATAAATAACATTAAGGCTGCAGCTAACGATTATTTTTCTATCGATTAATCAATAGATTATTTTTTTCGCTTAATCGGTTAATCTATAGATTATTTTTTTCGATTAATCTATGGATTATTTTTCCTTTTACCGATTATTTTTTTATTTAAAATGAAGATGAAAAAATAAATGTAGGCCAGTTTTTTAAAAAGGCATGGATTTTATTTATTAAAAAAAAGAAGTATGGCCACTCAGTCAACATTGACAACAACATGACAAAATATTCTGTAACAATGTAAACATTTAAAACTTTTAACATTTAACAAAATTAAAAGTAGCTTATTTGCTTTTTAATGTGCAAATATAAAAGTAAACATCCAGTGCAAATCTTAATATTCTGCAATAGTATAAGCATTTCAAAAGTAAAAGTATTGCTTATTTTGCTTTAAAATGTGCAAAAATAAAGATATACATCCAATACAAAAAAGTGCCAATCTAAATATTCTGCAGCACTGTAAACATTAAGTATTGCTTTTAAAATGTGCAAAATAAACATCCAGTCCAACACAGTACACAATAACCAATTGTACTCATTCCAGTGAGTGACTAACAGTTGTAATGAAGAAAGGTTAGCATGTCTACATGCTCTGGTTCTTTTCTTGTTTACAATTTTCCCAGCAGCTGAAAATAGGCGCCCAGAAGGGGTCGATGTGGCTGGAACTGAGAGGTAATTAGCCTTCACCTCAAGCCAGGACTGCGAGTGAGCTGAGCTGCAATTTAAGTTTCTATAAGGTTAACGGGCTCATAGTGATGTTACTAGTAGTTGACTGGGAGGTGTTTATTATCATTTGGGGAGAGTCCGCTGCCTGATGCTCACCTGCTAAACACCTATCTGCTCCACGCTGAAGCGCTGACTACATGCGCTCTGAATACACACTGCTGATTGGCTGGTAACGTTTTGAATACGCACTGCTGATTGGCTGATAGCGCTTTCTGTGTACCAATCAGATGGTTGTGTGGGTGGGACAATGCTGCGTGCTGAGACAGAAGTAGAAGGAGCAAAGCAGCTTGTTAAGACTTTAGCTTTAGCTTAGAAACTCGTTCGGTACACCCCCGTACCGAACCGAAAGCCCCGTACCGAAACAGTTCAATACAAAACACGTACCGTTACACCCCTAGCAGATACAAATGACACTTTCATGTTTTTGTGTAATGATGACAACGTATGCTCACGCGGACGATTGACTAGTTGATGGTTTTCTTTTCAAATGTTGGTTCATAGCCGTTGTGCTGCTATGATAGGCCATTTCCGCTCGACACAGTGTGCATACAACAACATTATTAGGCCGTGTATTGAAATACTCCCACACTTTTGACGACTTTTGGCATGCTTTTTTCCCCCTCGCTCGCACAGTCTGCTTTGCGCTCCGCCATGACGGTAGTGTGATGTAAATATGCGACGCGTCGACGCACAAAAACGGCGTCGACGTATTTACGTAACCGATGACGTCGACTACGTTGACGCGTCGTTTCAGCCTTAAATAACATCCTGTAATTTGATTTTGATATCATTTTTTTTATCTTGATTGAAAATGAACACAAATGAGTTGACTGATAAACATGATCACATAATTTATTCAGAAAATATAAATAAAGACAAATTATTAAAAAATTACAACATTATGATTTTTACATTTTCAGAATGTGCTTGTGCTATTTTTAAACAAAGAAAACAATCTGAAGTTGTCTTTCTTTTTAAGTTATCATGCCATGATTTTACCAGTCTGGCTCACTTGGGAGTAGATTTTTCTCCATGTGGCTCCCGATCTAAAATTAGTTTGACACCCCTGCTTTAGAATCTAGATGGTAACGATATGAAAAATGTACATCGCAGTTTTTTAACACTTTTATCATTATTATTACTGTATTTTTGAAAGTGCCCAAAAACTACTTACAAATTACATACATACTGAAATTTTTTAACCAAGATTTATTTTTAAAATGTTATCTGTGTTGGCCCTACGATGAGGTGGCGACTTTTCCAGGGTGTACCTCACCTTCTGCCCATGTGCAGCTCTCCAGCAACCCCTGCGACCTCGTAACGGACAAGCGGTAGACAATGGATGGATGGATAATATGTCTTGTATAGAGGATTCAGATTTTTCTACATTTCCCACAATGCATTGCAGTTGGCCATATAGAAATATATGTATATATATATATATATATATATAAAATGTAAGTAAAAATAAATCTAAAATAAATGACTGCTCCACATTTCAGTAACTTGATGGGCTTGGTCAATTAACTTTGATAGTAGTTGCATTGATAAAAACAGTACCCATATTTCTCATCAGGACTGTAGCCTCCATATAAAACAAAACTGAAGGAACATGAGAACAACATTTTGTTGTATGGCATTAGATTGGTTATCTGTAATTATGCAGGGTGTCAAACTTGGGTCGGATCATTTCTGAAAGTGCATGACTGTCGCCTTGACAACACGATGTCCACTGGGTTTTCCACAGAAAAACACAAATGTCATGAACCCATCCATAAACAAAGCGCCCATAGCTTTCTATACTCCTATAGTTTTGGAAATTCTTCAATGTGTTAATAAATGGGCTGGGTTGAAAAACTAAGTAGTGCACAAAGTCGGGATATGAGACATTGGGAAAAATTTTGTGGTCTCTACTACACTGAGACTTATCGATCTCGTAAGGATCCTTGCATCCAGTTACGTCTGTTTTATCCTTATAAGGACAAAGGGACTTCTTATATAATGACTCACAGTATTTCTCCATCGTATCACAGTGTTATTTCTGTTAGAATAGTTTGGAAATATTATGTGTAGCGCTATTGTGAATGAGGACACTAGCCTTTTATTATGGCTTCTGGCAATGCATTGTGGGGTAATTTTAGCCAAAAAAATCGAAGCCCTCTATTTATGCTACCATGTAAGCAATAAGCATGCTAGATGCTTCTCTGGGATATGTGCAGATTCGCAAAGTTTTTCAATGTGTGGTAATCAATCACAGTTTTAGAATAATTAAGATTGGAAATGGAAATACTAACTATGGAATTTTACGGCGCTTTATCATTATACTGGTAATCGTTACATCTCCACTCTGTACTGGTTTCCTGTCAATCACAGGACATATGTAGTCAAACAAACATTCACACTTGGTTTGCCTAAAAAATGTGATCTTGCTTAACGCTAACATGAGATTTAATGTATAATTTTTTTGTTCTCCCTGTCCTCGGTAGCTTTGCACGCCAGGTAACTTTGCACCCCTGCCTTGGCCGGCTAGACACGCTCGTTATCATTTGTTATTGACTCTTCTTTGGACTAGTCTTGATTATAAATAAATAAATAATTACATGAATACATGTTTTGTGGGGCGAGGAAGCATGGCATGTGTTTGATTTATTGGATTATTTTGTTTGGTTTGTTTAGGTTCCAAGTCCCAGGATGCAGATTCAGACGAGGAGTGGCTTGCGATGGGAGCCGCTGGTGATGGTGACACGGTTGAGTGCGACACTGAAGTTGTGGTCGACCCTGACGATGAGAAAGCTATTCAGATGTTCATGAATAAGAACCCGCCAATGAGGCAAGGACAATATTGACTTAATCTCAGTAGAGTTTGGACATAAATGACCTCATTTGGGTTTTGCAGGCGGACCCTAGCGGACATTATTATGGAGAAGATTACAGAGAAGCAGACTGAAGTGGGGACAGTGATGTCTGAAGTGTCCGGTTGTCCAATCCAACAGCTTGATCCCAGGATTGTAGAAGTCTACAGAGGTGTCAGTAAGGTGAGTTTCACTGGAGAACACAACAAATATAGCTGCAAGAATTTAGCCCATCGTTCGTACGGGTGCTTAAAAACCTTGAAAATGCTTGGATTTTAATGTTGTGTTTTCAAGGTTTGAAAAATGCTTGAATTTTGGGTGAAGTGCTTGTAAATGCTTGGAAATGTTCATCATATTTCTCGGCAGTCTGACTCACTAGGCTAATTATTAAATGGAAAAAAATTTAATACGTTTCCTTAAAAATAAAAGCTACACGCTTGATCTCTTGGCTTTGCAAGAGCCCTTACATTAGGTTGTTGACATGCCGGAGTTGTATATACGGCTCTGTGTCGCCCCCAAGAGGACAGTGGTGCATCGGTCCATCATGCCGGGAGGTTGTCGTTTTAATGAATTATGGATGGAAAATGACAAATACAAACTTTGGATAAATGTGGACCAAATCCACGTGTAGCCTGCCGCAAAGTATGCAAAAAGGAAATTGTTCGATGTGTTTTTTTGCTCCATTATTTTGGTTGTCTACTTAACTTGTCTGACTACCTCTGTTAAAGCAAACCAGTTACATTTTGTCGTTTTGGTTAATTGCATTAAAACGGTTACATTATTGGACTTTTTTTTTACTGTGAAGGTCATGTAATGTATAATTTGTAACCTTTTTCACAACTTAGAGCTGAGTTAATACGAATGATTTTGTAGTTTTTAGACAACATGGTTGTATGCATTTCTTGCTCTATTATTTTCGTTGTCTACTTAACTTATCTGGCTACCTCAGTGAAAGCAAAAAAAAGTTAACTTTTTTCTTTTTGTTAATTTTTTGTCATAGCCACAGTTATACGGCTAGATGTGCTTCATGAAAGGTGACTGAGGTGTTGTGAAACAAAATATTTTCCTTTAATTTATTATCCTTATATTAATGTGGAACAGTTTTGTTAATAAATGAGTGAAATTGACATTTTGAGGGTGCGTGTATTTATATCACATTATGCAGTTTACAAGCACAAGTACGGTGTGAATCAATTCATGCTGTTCGATAAGGCTGCAGCTAACGATTATTTTTCTATCGATTAATCTATAGATTATTTTTTTCGATTAATCGGTTAATCTATAGATTATTTTTTTCGATTCATCTATAGATTATTTTTCCTTTTACCGATTATTTTTTTATTTAAAATGAAGATGAAAAAATAAATGTAGGCCTGTTTTTTCAAAAGGCATGGCTTTTATTTACAAAAAAAAAGAAGTATGGCCACTCAGTCAACATTGACAACAACATGACAAAATATTCTGTAACAATGTAAACATTTAAAACTTTTAACATTTAACAAAATTAAAAGTAGCTTATTTGCTTTTTAATGTGCAAATATAAAAGTAAACATCCAGTGCAAATCTTAATATTCTGCAATAGTATAAGCATTTCAAAAGTAAAAGTATTGCTTATTTTGCTTTAAAATGTGCAAAAATAAAGATAAACATCCAATACAAAAAAGTGCAAAACGAAATATTCTGTAACAACAGTGTAAACATTTAAACAAAAGTGAAAGTATTGCTTATTTGCTAAAATGTGCAAAAATAAAGATAAACATCCAATACAAAAAAGTGCCAATCTAAATATTCTGGAGCACTGTAAACATTAAGTATTGCTTTTAAAATGTGCAAAATAAACATCCAGTCCAACACAGTACACAATAACCAATTCTACTCATTCCAGTGAGTGTCTAACAGTTGTAATGAAGAAAGGTTAGCATGTCTACATGCTCTGGTTCTTTTCTTGTTTACAATATTCCCAGCAGCTGAAAATAGGCGCTCAGAAGGGGTCGATGTGGCTGGAACTGAGAGGTAATTAGCCTTCACCTCAAGCCAGGACTGCGAGTGAGCTGAGCTGCAGTTTAAGTTTCTAGAAGGTCAACGGGCTCATAGTGATGTTACTAGTAGTTGACTGGGAGGGGTTTGTTATCATTTGGGGAGAGTCCGCTGCCTGATGCTCACCTGCTAAACACCTATCTGCTCCACGCTGAAGCGCTGACTACATGCGCTCTGAATACACACTGCTGATTGGCTGGTAACGCTTTGTATAACGCTTTGTGTGTACCAATCAGATGGTTGTGTGGGTGGGACAATGCTGCGTGCTGAGACAGAGGCAGCCGCAGAAGGAGCAAAGCAGCTTGTTAACACTTTAGCAGCTAAAATTAGCTTTAGCTTAGAATCTCGTTCGGTACACCCCGTACCGAACCGAAAGCCCCGTCCCGAAACGGTTCAATACAAAACACGTACCGTTACACCCCTAGCAGATACAAATGACACATTCATGTTTTTGTGTAATGATGACAACGTATACTCGCGCGGACGATTGACTAGTTGATGGTTTTCTTTTCAAATGTTCGTTCATAGCCGTTGTGCTGCTATGATAGGCCATTTCCGCTCGACACAGTGTGCATACAACAACATTATTAGGCCGTGTATTGAAATACTCCCACACTTTTGACCACTTTTGGCGTGATTTTTTCCCCCTCGCTCGCACAGTCTGCTTTGCGCTCCGCCATGACGGTAGTGTGACGTAAATATGCGACGCGTCGACGTATTTACGTAACCGATGACGTCGACTACGTCGACGCGTCGTTTCAGCCTTACTGTTCGATGTCATTGAGTGTGTAAGTAAGAAAAAGACAACACAAATTGAGACACGTTTGCAAACACCAATGACATGGAATAGTCTACAGAAACACTGTTTCATTTTTTATGCCCCATTCAGTTCATGATAACTGCTGGTTCAATGTTAGGCTTAGGTTTTAGCAGATTTTTCGTATTTTTCCTACAGACAGCATTTGGTGACCTCAAACAACAAGGCTATGGATTGATTCACACTGGTTTTCGCCTTTTGAAGGGTACTGGAAAAACTGGAAAATTGATCTTGAAAGTCCTTAAAAAGTGCTTGAATTTGGCCATGAAAAAGGTGTACGAACCCTATTAGCCACACTTAAAGTCATGTTCATTTGACTTCAGGTCCTGTCCAGATATCGCAGCGGTAAGTTGCCAAAGGCTTTCAAAATCATACCATCGCTTTCAAACTGGGAGCAGGTCCTCTATTTGACTGAGCCTGAGACCTGGACTGCAGCTGCCATGTATCAAGCCACAAGGTCAGTGCCCTACCTCAGTGAGGAGTTTTATCAGACCCATGCGACATACATCACAAAGTTTTTTGGCTTTTTTTGTAGAATCTTTTCATCCAATCTGAAAGAGCGAATGGCGCAAAGGTTTTACAACTTGGTGTTGCTGCCCAGAATTCGGGATGACATTGCGGAGTATAAGAAGCTCAACTTTCACCTCTACAGTGCTCTGAAGAAGGCCTTGTTCAAACCAGGGGCATGGTTTAAAGGTGAGGCGAGAGAGCGATTGCTCACAAATTAAAAAAATATCCAAATCTATTGAAATCCGTAGAAGAGATATTTTTAACAAATTACGTTGTCTAATTTACGTTGTCCAGTTTCAATTTATTTATTTATATAGCACATTTAAAAACAACTCCAGTTGGCCAAAGTGCTGTACAGACATAAGAAACAATTTGAAACAAAAAAAAGTGCACACAGTGTCACATTTACATTGTAACACAGAAAGATTAATACAATATAATAGGAAAATATATCTTACAAGAAGGGCAAAATATATCACATAATATACTAAATTGTAATAAATAAATAAAAATGTTTAAAATAAGAAACAAAAACGACCAAGATATCCTGCCTAACTGGATTTGAACGCCAGGGAGTAAAAATAGGTTTTTAACCGAGATTTAAATTGGCTCCGAGACTGGGAGGATCTAATAGATAGTGGAAGGTTGTTCCACAGTCTGGGCCCTGCCACTAAGAAGGCTCTAGCTTGTCTGGTTTTAGGGACAGCCAGGAGGAGCTGGACCGAAGATCTCAGGGTCTTGCTGGGAGAATAAGGCTGCAGCAGCTCAATAAGATAGGGTGGGGCTACTTGGTCTAAGCATTTAAAAACAATATGTATGTCCAATTTTAAAATGAACTCTAAAAGTATATGGGAGCCACTGAATGGAGGCCAGTACAGGGCTAATGTGCTCACGTTGTTTGGTTTTACAAAGAATTACAGTAATCCAGACGTGACAACACAAATGCATGGATAGCTCTTTCAAAGCCTGTGGAATGTATTGTTTTATTTTTGTAAGGAGTTGTAGCTGGAAGAAGCTAGATTTAATGACAGCTGGTTTGTCTGTTGAGCTTAAGCTAGCTGTCAAAAATAACTCCATGGCTCCTTGCTGATGTGTGGCAATATGAGGACAGAGGACCAATAACACTGTCATGTCCTTGCAGCGGGTTTCGTTTGACCAAATACGACAATTTCTGTTTTATTTTTGCATAGTATAGAAAATTGTCCACCAACCATTCCTGTATATCATGCAAACAGTTCTGCAGAGTAGTCATACCAACCTGGTTATTGCTTACTGATACATATATTTGAATATCATCTGCGAAACAGTGAAAATAGACATATCACTTTTTAAAAACAGCACCCAGGGTAAGCATGTATAAAGAAAAGAGGACAGGTGCCAAAATTGAACCTTGGGGTACACCATACTTAAGGGCAGGCTCAGAGGAGGAGTATTGGCCTAGGTCAGGGGTCTGCAACCTTTACCACTCAAAGAGCCATTTTGACCAGTTTCACAAATTAAAGAAAACAATGGGAGCCACAAAACTCTTTTGAAATTTAAAATGAAATAACACTGCATACAAAGTTTTTTTTTGCTTTGTGCTATGTATAAACCAGGGGTCTCAGACACGCGGCCCGCACCTTAATATGAAAATGTAATGTTAGTGCGACCCGCAAGTTTTATATGAATGCCGCTTGACAGCGTCATACTTGCCAACCCTCCCGATTTTTCCGGGAGACTCCCGACTTTCAGGGCAACTATTCTCTCGAATGTCTGCTGTTTTTCACCCAAACAACAATAATAAGGGCGTGCCGTGATGGCACAGCATTAATTGCCCTCTACAACCTGTACAAACAGCGTGCCAGCCCAGCCACATGTTGTATGCAGCTTCTGCTTGCACACGTAAGTGACAGCAAGGCATACTTGGTCAACAGCCATACAGGTTACACTGACGGTGCCCGTATAAAACAACTTTAACACTCTTACTAATATGCGCCACACTGTGAACCCACACCAAACAAGAATGACAAACACATTTCGGGAGAACATCTGCACCGTAACACAACATAAACACAACAGAACAAATACCCAGAATCCCATGCAGCCCTAACTCTTCCGGGCTACATTATACACCCCCGCTACCACCAAACCCTGCACACCTCAACCGACGCACGGCAGGGGGGGGGGGGGGGTGTACATGTTGTACGCAGTGTACAACATGTGGCTGGGCTGGCACGCTGTTTGTACAGGTTGTAGAGGGCGTTAAATGCTGTGCCATCACGGCACGCCCTTATTATTGTTGTTAGGGTGAAAATTGGATAATATTTGCCCCGGGAGATTTCTGGGAGAGCCACTGAAATCCGGAAGTCTCCCGGGAAAATCGGGAGGGTCGGCAAGTATGCAGCTGAGCCGCATCAGAGTGGTCAAAGAGCCGCATGCGGCTCCGGAGCTGCGGGTTGCCGACCCCTGGCCTAGATTTACAACTCCTGCTGGTCAAAAATGACTGAAACCATTTTAGATCTTTACCCTTAATACCCACACAAGACTCAAGGTGAGTTAAAAGAATGCTGTGATCTATTGTATCAAAAGCAGCAGTCAAATCTAAAAGCACAAGAACTGCAGATTGACCTGAGTCCACAGCTAAAAGCAGGTCATCAGTGCTATATTGTAATTTTTCCCCCAATATCATTTGAGTTAAGATAAAAAAGAAGTTGATCATAAACAACCTTCTCTAGGACTTTGGATAAGAATTGGCAACTTTGAGATTGGTCTAAAATTTGATAAAATATTGGGGTCAATACTATTCTTTTTGATTAGTGGCTGGACCACAGTATGTTTCAAGGAGGTTGGGAAACATCCACACATCAAGGAATAATTTACTAGATGGACAATAAAAGGCCCAATAGAGTTAAAAACATTTTTAAAAAGCCGGCATGGAATAATGTCAAGTGGACATGCAGATGGTTTTATCTATTGAACTATTTTTGTTTAGTCAGGGGGGGACACTGGCTCAAAACACTGGAAGGCAGTAGGACATGTTTCCACTGAGACTACAGCAGCAGGAAGGGACAATCTGATCATCAATATTTTCTCTGTAAAAATCTCAAAAATTGTTCACAGAGAGTAGAAGAAGGCATCACAGTTCAGTGGATTAATAAGCTAATTCAAAGTGTTAAATAGCACCTGTGGTTTGTGGCTATTGTTAGACACAAGATGAGAAAAATAGGTGCTTTTTGCTGCTTTGACATCTCTTTGATATTTTACTAGACTGTCCCTTAATATTTGTAGAGCAGGCCGGGGCAATTATTTTGACTCCAGGGCCACATTTAGAGAAAAAAATGTGTCTGGGGGCCGGTATATCTATTTTTAAGAACACTTATACAAAACCTCACAATAAAGTCTAATTGAATGCTAAAAACGTTAAAAAACGTAATGGAATTTTACATTTTTCTATGAACGATAAAACACTGAATATTGACAAAATATGAACGTCACACCCCCTTTCGATCGACATATTTTACAATCAAGTGAAACGCAACAAAAATGCAACAAACAGTGAAATAGGAACGCGAAGGGTACAAAATAAACCCACCTACAATCTGATATATCTGATATATCACTAAGCTTTAGAACTTTGTTGTGAAAATCTCCTTCCGCGTCTGTGAAAACGCTTCCCGCCCACACTGCTTGGTGCCTCGTCTGAGCTGCTGTGACGTAGATGACCATAGTAACTAATTAGATGACCATAGTAACTAATTAGATTACCATAGTAACTGGTATATCATTCATAAGCGCAGATTCCAACCATTGAAATACTTTGTATAGTTCAAGACTTACGGTCCTTAGAAAACATGACTGCACATCATAATGGCAGCTACACTTTCCATCTTAAAGATCTAAAAAAAATATTTGGGAATGTCCGGCGGGCCAGATTGAAAAGCTTAACGGGCCGCATGTGGCCCCCGGGCCTTAATTTGCCCAGGTCTGTTGTAGAGAGACGCAAAGGTTGTCTTTTTTCCTACTATTGCTCAGCGCGTTGACATGTGCGTCTGAGCTCGTGGGAGGTCTTGTTCAGCCACGCGTCATTGGTTTGGTGCATGTCTGTTTGAATGGGGCCACTGTGTCCAGGACCTCCATGCAGGCGTTATTAAAATAACAGAGCAGTTCATCTGGGGTGGATTTAAGCAAATCACAATGAGATAGGATCTCGGATAAGGTGATAGATTCGGAAAACAATGATGCAGTTTGCGGGTTAATTTTGCGTACCTGGCGCGCAAAGACGCACGGAGTAACCTGGCTTTGTAAGCACGTTACAGAAAACAATATCATCATCATCATCATCATTTTTATTTATCTCCTTCATTGATGTGCATCTTTGATAGACAATTATACCACAATTATTCAGTTACACCGTTACACACCAATGCCTGAGAAGGAGCAGGATGAAGAAAAATCTTATATTTTCCTGCCCCCTTCACATAATACATAGTCTTACTCAATGATATGTGAACCAACAATTACATCCAAATATAACGAAAACAAAACAAAACAAAACAAAACAAAAAAAACACAAGTGCAAAACTTCATGAAGTACAAACCGAACAAAAATACAAAAGAAGTAATATACAGGTACACCTCACAGGATGATACAAAACAGATACAAAACCAGGCAAAAAACAAGTAAATTAATAAATATAAAGCAAAATGTAAACACTTATGGCTGTCCATATGATTTTATTGTTCTGTCTTTATATATTTTTTTCAATTTGAATATATTTTTACAATCTTTTATCTCATTATAAAGAGAATTCCATAGTTTAACCCCCACCACTGATATACACATTTGTTTTAAAGTTGTCCTTGAATACTGATGTTGGAAATGACCTTTTCTTCTATGCTCTTCATTCTCAGAAGTGATGACAAACATTTTTTGTAAATTTGCTGGTAATGTTTTGCTTTTAGCCTTAAACATGACACATAATGTCTGTAACTTTACTAGCTCCTGTAATTTCAATAAACCTGAATTAATGAATAATATGTTAGTGTGTTCTAAGTAATCTACTTTATGAATAATCCTTATAGCTCTTTTCTGTAGTTGATACAATGCCTTTATGTTACTCTTATATGTGTTCCCCCACACTTCCACACAGTAGTTGATATATGGCAATATAAGTGCACAATACAATATACGCATTGCCCTATAATCTAACACATATTTTACCTTATTTAATATAAAAATACTCTTAGACATCTTTTTCCGCAGATGTGCAATATGAGATTTCCATGTCAGACCGTCATCCAGTATCACTCCTAAAAATCTAAGTTCAGAAACCCTTTCAATATCTATTCCATTTATTGACAATTTGATCGTTTCCTCCCTTTTCCTCTTACAAAAAATCATGAACTTTGTTTTTTCTACATTTAATGATAATTTATTGGCATCAAACCATCTCTTAAGTTTAATCATTTCCTGTTCAATAATTTTTGATAATGCTTTTAAGTCGTGTCCCGAACTATAAAAGTTGGTGTCGTCCGCAAATAATACAAATTTCAATAACTTTGATACCTCACATATATCATTAATATATAAAATAAACAATTTTGGTCCCAAAACCGAACCTTGTGGAATTCCACATTCAATCCTCATTTGTTCAGATGTATTACCCATAAAATCCACAAACTCTTGTCTATTATCTAAATAACTTCTTAGCCAGTCTAAAACTACTCCTCTCACACCAAATGAATACAACTTGGACAATAATATAGAATGATCTATAGTATCAAATGCTTTTTTAAGATCGATAAATACCCCTATAGTGTATTTCTTATTATCAGTTGCTGTTGCTATATCCTCAATTATATTCATTACAGCTGAAGCAGTGGATCTATTGGTCCGGAATCCATACTGGCTCTCACTCAACAGCATGTTCTTTTCAATAAAACTATCTAATTTTTTTACAAATATTTTTTCAATTATTTTAGAAAATTGTGACAGTAGTGACACTGGTCTGTAATTAGTGAATCTATGTTTATCTCCCGTTTTAAAGAGTGGAATTACCTTTGCTACCTTCATTTTATTTGGAAAGGTCCCTGTTTGAAAAGAAAGATTAAAAATATAACAAAGAGGTTTGATGATACAGTCAATAGTCTTTTTTACAATTATCATGTCTATACCATCACTGTCTGTTGATGTCTTATTTTTCAGTTTTGTTACCACCGATACAATTTCATTTTCACTAACATCTCCTAGAAGCATGGACTGTAGCACTTTGCTTCCCCCTCTCCATCCACTCTGTATATCTTTATGTTCTCCAATACTCTGCCAATTTGGGTCCAACATTCACAAAAAAAGAATTGAATCCGTTTGCCACTTCATTCATATTTGTTATCATCTTATTATCCTCATTGATAAAATGGCTTGGTGGGTTTGTAGGCCCAGATGTTTTTCCTATTACCTTGTTCAGAATATTCCAAGTTCCTTTGATATTGTTTTTATTTTTTTCTAGTAAATTATTATAATATTCTCTTTTTGCTTGTCTCATTATTGTTATCAATTTGTTTTTGTAAACCTTATATTTTGTTTCAGCATCCTTTGTTTTTACTTTTATGAAATCTCTATAAAGTTTGTTTTTCTTTTTACAAGCATTCTGTAGTCCCTTTATAATCCAAGGCTTTTTATTGTAGCTGTCTCTTTGTTTCCATACATTCGGACAATGCTTTTCATACAATGATAAATATATATTAAGAAAAGCCTCATATGCAGCATTTGCTTCTCCCCCATACACCTCATTCCAGTCTGTTTCAAATAAGTCCTTCCTAAACCTATTTATTGCCTCTTCAGTTCTTTTCCTTACATATCTATGAGTTTTTTCCTCCCTCTTTTTATCAATTGGACAGTCATAAGTAAGAAACACAGGTAAGTGGTCACTTATATCATTAATTACTAGTCCACTTTTTATATTATTTTTTATGTCATTTATAAAGATGTGATCAATTAACGTTGCACAATTTGTCGTTATTCTACTGGGTTTGGTGATCAATGGATAAAGCCCTCTACTATATACCACATCCAAGAAGTCTCTTGTTGATTTATTTCTGGGTGATCTTAGCAGGTCTATGTTATAGTCGCCACACATGACAAATGTTTTATTTTCCTTCACCTTACACAATAATTCTTCCAAACTATCATTAAATGCTTCTACTTTAGACCCAGGTGTCCTATACATACACGTAACAATAACATTTCTCTTCTTTTCTATTTCTACCTCTACAGTTACACATTCAAATAAATCATCAATTACCACTGTCATACATTCCACAGGTCTACATTTCAATTCACAGTCAACAAACAGGGCCACACCTCCTCCCTTCTTGTTTCTTCTACTACAGTGATACAACTCATACCCGTCAATGGAGAAATCGATACCTCTGTCTTTATCGATCCATGTTTCAGAAAGTGCTATTATTTTGAATTTGCCATTTAGAGTCTTCAGGTATTCGTCAATCTTTGAGAAATTTGCATATAAGCTTCTACAGTTGAAATGTATTAAAGAAAATGTATTATCTAAACTAACATTGTCATTGAATTGTTCCTCTGTGTAGTAGTCACATGTAGCATTGATTGAGTTGAACAGATGGTTTTCTGGGTCAACATCATTTTCAAAGTCATACAGTTTATAGTCCATGTATTCAGCTCTTAGAAACTTTTGATTCTCAGTTGTCTCACCTTCTCGCTGCGTAGCCTTCCCCGTCTCCAGCCAAGGATGAGCCGTGTCAGTCATAAGTCTAGCAGGTCTCATCTATATTGATCCAAGTCGCGGAGCTCTCGGATCATGACAACTTTGGCTTCTTCATATGGTCCATTTAGCCGAATCATGATTTTGCAGTTCCGTGTCCATGTTGCTTGTATCTTGTTTTCTTTTCTGAGGATGCGTGCTTGTCTTGCAATGTCAGCGTTCTTCTTGGTAAGATGTTCATTGATGTAAAAAAGTGATCCAAGGAATGTGTTTCAACAATTTCAACTTCAGACACATTGCAGCCAAAAGATAACACAATGTCCAGTGTTTGTCCTTTTTCATGTGTCGAGCGCGACACCAACTGCGTCAAATTAAAAGAGTCTACTATGCTTAAAAAGTCTTTAGCCAAGGGTCGTGATTCACAGCAAACATGGATATTAAAATCCCCAGCTGTTAAAAATCGATCGTAGCTCAAAGCTAGACTGGTTACGAAGTCTGGGAAGTCTTGTATGAAGTCTTTATCATATTTTGGTGGGCGGTACACCAGTGCGCACAAGATCGGATTATCGAGTTTTATAATAAAGGTCTGAAACTTGAAGCTGGAAAAATAATCTGTTGGTACCTTCCGGTAGATGAAGCTGGATTTGTGCACTGTTGCTCGCCCTCCACCTTTACCAGTGGTATGTGGTGTTCTCAAAAATGCGCACTCAGGAGGTAAAAGTTCTGAAAAGGCAGTAAACTCACTGGCTTCGAGCAACATATCTAGTTTACGTGTGGTAAAAAATTAATTCAGGAGAAACGTCTTGTTCGCTAGCGATCTAGCATTCAGTACGCCGAGACGGGGCGTCAGATCTTCGTGATCAGGATTCAGGACTCAGGATTCAGGATGCTTTATTATTGTCCATTCTTTAACATGTACAAGACACATAAGAACTGAAATTACATTTTCGGCACAGTCCCACTAAGAGCAGACATACGTACAGGGAGACAAGACGGGACCGCCAACAGATCAGCCACTTACGGCGCTCCTTAAAAAAAAGGTGGGAAAAAGGTGATATTGGAAAAGGAGTGAAGGAATCCCGCGGGGAGCTGCGGCACAGAGTCCGCAGGCATCCAAAATCCACACTGTGGCGTCTCCAGCGGCAAGTGACCATAGATTATGTTTTACAGATCATCTGACAGTCGCTTCAGGATGCGCCATTTTGTGGGCGGTTTTATTTACGTAGCTCACCTTCGGCAGCGTCTTCTCCCCGTCATCTTTGTTGTAGCGGTGTAGCGTGCAAGGACGGGAGTGGAAGAAGTGTCAAAAGATGGAGCTAACTGTTTTAATGACATTCAGACTTTACTTCAATCAATAACGGAGCAGCATCTCCTCATCCGGAAACAACAACACCGGAAATGTGTCCCTTGAAAAAGCGTCCGACTGGAACTCTCTAATAACTAAAGTTCCTTGGGTATATAATGTAAACTCACTACACCGGTATGTTTCAGCGCTTTCATGGCGAGTTTACTGACAGATATAAGTAAGAACTTTACACTACTTTGTATTAGAAATGGCAACAGCGGAGGATGGATGTCCCATAACAAGAAGATAGAGAAAAAGAAAAAGCTTATCGACTGGTGTCGGCACGGACTACAAAGGCGGATTCGCGCAGTTTTTCAGGACTTATGCAGATACCAAATACAGATCAGCAGGTACCAGAAGGTAAGAAAAGTTGCTTTTGCATAATATTGCAAAACAAAACGCCAGATAAAGTCTTACCTTATACACACACCATAATAACGCTCGTACAGTATGTTGAAGCACAGTACAATCCATCAAGCGGTGCAGTTTCATAGCTTACCAAAGTTGTACTAAAATATTTTGATAGATTTTTGAGCGCCGTGTGTAATGATCTATATTTTCAATGGAACATATAAAACGTTGGTGTTGTTTACCTGAGTCATATTGCAGTCTACACGTATCTCTTATGTGTGACTGCCATCATATTGCAGTCTACACGTATCTCTTATGTTTGACTGCCATCTACTGGTCACACTTATCATTTCACCGTGTACCAAATAAAATAGCTTCGAGGTCGGTAAGCAAAACCCAAATTATTCTATACATAAGGCGCACCGGGTTATAAGGCACACTGTTGAGTATTGAGGAAAAAAAACGATTTTAAGTGCGCCTTATAGTACGGAAAATACGGTACACTTTTGTAGATGGAGATCGTTTTAACCCCAAATATGCGTTATTGAAACTCTCCATGTTCGTGTGGACATGGCTTAGACCAGAGATATCTTGCCATAAAGCACCAATTAAAACTATAGTTAGCAATAATCTGAGCAGAGCAGACAGACTGCAATCGGCCCATGCTGGCGCCATCTTGTCATCTTGAACAACTCCTCTTCTTTCTGTATGAATATAACTGAATTTGGCTCAGCAGGTTTTTTGGAGCATATTTTTCTTTTTTCTCAAACTGCGGCGCTTCCTCCTCAGTCTTTTTGGCGCCTTCCACTCGGAAAACCGCTGCTACATGTCATTTACATCCCATCGTCAAGTCAATATAGTTTGCCATTTGTGGTATACTATTCAATACGGATTAAACAAGAGTTCAACTTTAAAAATTACAATTTAACATTCAAGAGTTGTGTAACATGTTCACCACCTGAAGAGCAAGTACTACTTGCGTGCGTGTGTGTGTGTGTGTGTTAAGTTTGTTTGCCTTGCCGTCTATAAACTTTGCAAATGCGATGATAGGTATTCCCAGCCGTGAGGAATTATGACTGTTACATAAAAGTTATGTCATGAGACCTAATCTACAACCAAATGCAAGTAAGATTTATTCATAGAATATATTAATCATGTATACTATCCAAATGTGTCCCCAAAGTAATCAAATGATAACATATTACATTACAACTTAATGTCTTTTTTTCCTCCTTGTCCAACAGGTATACTGATACCGCTGTGTGAATCTGGGACGTGCACCCTCAGAGAGGCCATCATCATCGGAAGCATCCTCACAAAGTGTTCCATCCCTGTGCTCCACTCCAGGTAATGATTCTCCCTCCTGAGAAAGACGCAAGCATACGTTATTGTCTTGTTTATAAATGTAGCATTTTGTCCCTGTAACTAACCTATTGTGCCAGCTCGGCTACAAACCAGTCCCTCCAGGAATTTGCGATGTCGCGATTGTGCCAGTTCACGCAAATTTAATTAACCGCCACAAATCATGCGCCGCCCGCAACTTCCCCGCACATTTTGGTCAATCGAATTTTCTCTGAGCGTCAACTGTCTAATTAGAACTTATGTTTGTGGGGTATCTGCGAGCTCTTAACAACTCTTAAATCCAACAATTTGATTAAAAGGCCTTAAAGTACGAGCATAGTGGAAAAACAAATTGACTTTATATGCTTATTTGTGTTTCTTTGTATCCATTAAACCATATCCAATAGTATTTACAATCCGTAAAGTATGTGAAAACACAGTTTAAAAGGAAACTGCACTTTTTAAAAAAAACTTTGCTTATTGTTCACAATCATTATGAAAGACATAATGACGGATGTTTTTTTTAATGCGATCAAAAGACTGCTTAAAATAGAGTTTATGGGAGCCGCTCTATTGTGCCTATAAAGTCCTTTAAAAACATCCAAACACCTCCATTAAGGTGGTGGTGGTTGGAGGGGTGACCAAGCGTCTTTTTGTGTCGTTCCTGGGTCTAAATTGGATGTCAAAGTGTACCAACTTGTCGGAATACGTCTTAAGCCGTTTTTCTGTACCGGCGAGAGGCATGATTTATGATCTACAATAAACTTTCAAGGAGCCGGGAATCAAAAACAGCAGACCACTCAATGATGTAAACATAGGTACTAGGGTTGTACAGTATACCGGTACTAAAAAAGTATTGCGGTACTAATCAATTGAAATCGGTACTATACCACCTTTGAAAAGTACCGGTACCGCTCTTTCATCTGAGTGCCGCTTTGCGGTGGTGACTACAGAGCCGAGGCGCATGATGTAGAGTGTGTCAAAACGCACACACAAAGTGCTTACAATTAATAACATCTGGGAGAGGAAAAATGGCAAAAAACTACAATTCTACTGGTTAATAAAGAGTGAAGTGCAATATGGAGGTATTTGGGCTTCAAAACTAACACTTTAAACAGGGAAGCACCGTGTTGCAAGTACCGTTTTACACCTTTCGTGCTTGTCGGCTACCAGACCGTGGTCGAGGAGAGCAGGGGAGACATTTCACTTTAAAATTGTTTCGTAATGCTCCGCTCTTTGGTCAGAATGACAAGGCTGACGATTAGTTACAACTTGGTCACTTAATTTATCATTTCCACAGGGCACAACCGGACATCCACCATGCTATTGACACTCCTGCACATGCTAGCGCTACCTCTCCTAACTTGCTCACTCACTCACGTCACTCACCCAACATACTGCCATTCTTAAAGGAGCACACACACACATACGCTACTCTTACAACAGCTGCTTTAAAACACGCCTCGCCAAATGTGGCGATTACTATTACCACCTTTGCTTCAAACTTAGGTAAACATTTAAATAATAAGCATTCTGATCTGCACAAGGAGTTAGAAAAAGTGACAAGTAATAATGTAGTTGTTACACCTGTCCTGCTGTTCGGTCTGGTGCAGACTGTAGTCGAGGAGCACAGGGAAGACGTTCCCTTCAGGGTAGATGCAATTTCAATATCTTTTAGTTTATATTTTAACCTTGTAAAATTGTTCTTTGATTGTGAGTGCTTAGTGTGTAGTGTAAGATCCATTCATTCTGTTAAAATAAAGCCAATATTGATATTTTTCATAGTTCTCTTTATTTGGTAAAGTATCAACGTATCGATATAGATTTTGGTACCGGTAACGGTACTAAATTATTGGTACACACGGTAATGATCACGTCGCTGCTATAAATAGTTTGTCTACATTAGCGCTTATAATAAAAATATGACTATTACTTGGTTTATAATCAAATTATGAAATGGAGTATTGTTGGCTGTTTTTGGATGGTTATTTATTGGGTTTTATGGGCAGAATAGAGGACCTCCCATTAGCTCTGCTGTAATGCATTATAAAATAAATCCATTCATCGTCATGTCTTTTATAATGATTGTGAACGATAGGCAAAATTCCAAAAAAAGTGCATTACCCCTTAAAACATCACAAAATGCCTCAAATTCAGTACGCCATTTTGAATATCCCGCTCCGAATACCTTTGGCTATTTTCGGAGATTGACATCACGGTAGTAACATTTCTGCACTCTGACCATGTTATCAGATCAGTCATATTCCAAAAAGGGACAAGCGGTAGAAAATGGATATATGGATATACAGTATATAATATGTAGTGATATATTATATTACTATATCCATCCATCCATCCATTTTCTACTGCTTGTCCCTTTTTTGGGGTCGCGGGGGGTGCGAGAGCCTATCTCAGCTGCATTCGGGCGGAAGGCGGGGTACACCCTGGACAAGTCGCCACGTCATCACAGGGCCAACACAGATAGACAGACAACATTCCCACTATATTATATTGTTATTATATTATATTATATTATAATAAAAATATAATATAACAAGTAGGGGTGTGGGAAAAAATCGATTCGAATTCAAATCGCGATTCTCACGTTGTACAGTATCAATTCTCATTTTTCAAAAATCGATTTTTAAAAAAAATTAATTAATTTATTTTTTATTTTTTTAATTAATCAATCCAACAAAACAATACACAGCAATACCATAACAATACAATCCAATTCCAAAACCAAACCTGACCCAGCAACACTCAGAACTGCAATAAACAGAGCAATTGAGAGGAGACACGAACACGACACAGAACAATCCAAAAGTAGTGAAACAAAAATTAATATTATCAACAACAGTATCAATATTAGTAACAATTTCAACATAGCAGTGATTAAAAATTCCTCATTGACATTATCATTAGACATTTATAAAAATAAAAAAAATAAAAAATGAACAATAGTGTCACAGTGGCTTACACTTGCATCGCATCTCATAAGCTTGACAACACACTGTGTCCAATATTTTCACAAAGATAAAATAAGTCATATTTTTGGTTCATTTAATAGTTAAAACAAATTTACATTATTGCAATCAGTTTATAAAACATTGTCCTTTACAATTATAAAACCTTTTTACAAAAATCTACTACTCTGCTTGCATGTCAGCAGACTGGGGTAGATCCTGCTGAAATAATAATAATGGATTAGATAGAATAGAGAATTGTTCTTAATCGGAAAAATATCGTTTTTGAATCGAGAATAGCGTTGAATCGAAAAAAATAGATTTACAATCGAATCATGACACCAAGAATCGATATTGAATCGAATCGTGGGACACCCAAAGATTTGCAGCCCTAATAACAAGCATCATGTTGGATGTTATTTTGCTTTCAAGTCCCGAATGATCCTTATTGGCCTCGGAGGTTTTTGGCATCCTTGGTGAGAAAGCGTGTTGACGCTCTTCATGTACCACTTTATTAAAACACTCGAGACTCTACCCTTTGACGTTAGAGCAAGGGTGTCAAACTAATTTTAGATCGGGGGCCACATGGAGAAAAATCTACTCCAAAGTTGGACAAACTGGTAAAATCACGGCACGATAACTTAGAAATAAAGACAACTTCAGATTGTTTTCTTTGTTTAAAAATAGAAAAAAACACATTCTGAAATTGCACAAATCATAATGTTGTTGTTGTTGTTTTTACACTTACATGTTGCAGTTAATAGTATTCTATCTTTTTTTGTCGTTATTTATATATTTTTTATAATATCATTATAACATCATTATAATATCAAAATCAAATTACAGTATGTTATTTATGTAGTTTGCTCATTTTCCTCGACTGATGCACTAACATCATGTGGTTTATTTTGAACATATGTAGCATCATCTACAAAGATACAAAGAATTGCTATTGCGACATCCAGACATTTAGAACAGCAGTTTCTTTCATTCAGAAATTTCAGGTACATTTTTATACTTAGCAAACTCATCCCGTGGGCCTGATCCGGCCCTCAGGCCATACGTTTGACACCTTTGCTTTACAGAAAAAATATGTTGATTTTATATTATAATAATATTAAAGAAAAAATGCAATACACCGACTTATTAAGATAATACAATTTGTCTTTGAGTGTCTTTGGTAGACAATTGCACAACATGCCTTTTTTCTCCCGTCTCCTTCCTTTCAGCGCTGCCCTGCTCAAGTTGGCAGAGATGGACTACAACGGCGCCAACAGCATTTTCCTGCGTCTGTTGCTCGACAAGAAATACGCCCTGCCTTTCCGTGTCCTAGATGCCTTGGTGGCTCACTTCCTGTCCTTCCGCAGCGAAAAGCGCACGCTTCCTGTGCTCTGGCATCAGAGTCTACTCACGCTGGCGCAGCGCTACAAGGCCGACCTGGCCTCAGAACAGAAGGCGGCCCTGCTGGAGCTGCTTAAGATACAAACACACCCTGAGCTCTGCGCCGAGATCCGCAGAGAACTGCAGAATTCAGAGTCGCGGGATGTTGAAATCGGGCTTCCTGTTTGTGTCGATATGGACTAAGAATTATTTTGTTTCAGGCATCATTCTTTAACTCGAGGACTGTGTTAACTGTTAACTGTGTAAACACACAGTTATCTCAGCAGGGGTTCATAACTACTTGGACTGACTTGTGCGTGTATGTGGTTATTAATAAATTTTGATGCAGGATTTTGAATTAAAAGCTAATTGAATCTGTAAAAGTTGGACATGAGAATGGCTTATTACTTCTGTATGTTTGTTATGGATCATGGAGCATCCATTGTATGAAACCATATCTCCAAGTACTACAGTTTACTGTCACATAGTAGCACTTTGAAGTTTGCGGCTCTACTATTATCACAAATGTTTTTTGTATTTTTTAAAAGAATATCCTATGTATTTTTGGTCTAAATCAGGGGAGACCATTACGGCGATCGCGAGCTACCGGTCGATCGCGGACGTTGTCTCAGTCAGGCATTAAAAAAAATAGACCTAAAAATGAGCAATCATCAATCTTCACCAAGACGTCACTTTCGTCACTTGATTGACATTCACGACACCCGAGGGTCTTGTGAGATGACGCTGGCTGCTGCCAGATCATTATTAAGAAAAAACGACCGACAGGAAGGCGAAAAACACTTTTTATTTCAACAGACTCTCGCGCCATACCTGCCGTCAAAACTCAAAAGACAGACTGCACAGTTCCTGTCTTCACAATAAAAGCGCTGCTTCATCCGGCCTGCGCTAACAAAATAAGAGTCTCAGAAAGCTGGTGTGCACAAGCTAGCAAGCTGCGGAGTTTGCCACCAATCTATTTCTTGTAAAGTGTATACAAACGAGTATGGAACCAACCACTTTCATGTGGTATTTTACAGAAAGGAGGACTTTTTTTCTCCTCCCTTTGAAAATATGGACGTTATCAGCACTACTGTCTGATTCCAATCAATGCAAGTCATCAGAATCAGGTAATACACCAACTTATATTCTTGTCTTCATGAAAGAAAGGAATATATATGTGTTAAACATGCTTGTATTATCATTACACACCTTTAACTTGTTAACAAAAACGTAAGGTGGCCATATCCACGAGAGCTATTCTTGCGTTTCCTTGCTTGAATCTAAACAAATTATGGGAAATATGCACTCTTTCTGCAACCTTAAAACATGGTGGATAAAGAGGAAACAGACCCTTTTATATACCACATGAAAAACGTTGTTTACACCACAGTAATGTTACCGTTTATAAACGTCCAACAATACATCAATTATGGCTGATATAGTGTGACAAAAAATGATCAGAAGTGCTAATAACGGATATTATAGAAGCTTATGTTATTGTTTACATTCAGAGCAGCCATCTTTTGCACCGACATTCCAGGTTGGAAATCCGACCTCGAGGGGCGTTCCAGTTGAAATTTCCGATAAGGAACTCGGAAATCCCGGAACGCACCATTAGCATTTTGGATTAAATTAGTGTAAAGATGACTGAGTGTTATTTCATGTCTAGAGGGTTCTCAGTGTTAAAAAATATTTAAAATGTTGTAAACAAGCCATGAAAATATTTGAGTTTTAATTTCTACTTTGCGCAAATTAATTTACCATGGTCAGGCCCAGAACCAATTAACAGCTATAAACAAGGGTTAATTATAGTCATTCCAGACTCAAAACATTTTTTGTTGCACTAATTCAGTGCTGCCCTTTTAGTGTCGTAACTGTTAATACGTCCGTTTTCCTTCGCTTACCCGAGGTCGGGTCGCGTGGGGAGCAACCTAAGCGGAGAAGCCCAGACTTCCCTCTCCCCAGCCATTTCGTCCAGCTCCTCCCGGGGGATCCCGAGGCGTTCCCAGGCCAGCCGGGAGACATAGTCCTCCCAACGTGTCCTGGGTCTTCCTCGTGGCTTCCTACCGGTCAGACGTGCCCTTAACACCACCCCAGGGAGGTGTCCAGGTGCCATCCTGACCATATGCCCGAACCACCTCATCTTGCTCCTCTCGATGTGGAGGAGCAGCGGCTTTACTTCGAGCTCCCGGATGACAGAGCTTCTCACCCTATCGCTAAGGGAGAGCCCCGCCACCCTGCGGGGGAAACTCATCTCGGCAGCTTGTACCTAGGATCTTGTCCTTTCGGTCATAACCCAAAGCTCATGACCATAGGTGAGGATGGGAACGTAGATTGACCGGTAAATTGAGAGCTTTGCCTTACAGCTCAGCTCCTTCTTTACCACAACGGATCGATACGGTGTCCGCATTACTGAAGACGCCGATCATGATCCACTCTTCCCTCACTCGTGAACAAGACTCTGAGGTACTTGAACTCCTCCACTTGGGGCAAGATCTCTTCCTCAACCCGGAGATGGCATTCCACCCTTTTCCGGGCGAGGACCATGGACTCTGACTTTGTAGGTGCTGATTCTCATCCCAGTTGCTTCACACTCTGCTGTGAACCGATCCAGTGAGAGCTGAAGATCCTGGCCAGATGAAGCCATCAGGACCACATCACCTCCAAAAAGCAGAGACCTAATCCTGCAGCCCTGACTGCGCCTTAAATATTATGTTCATAAAAATTGTAAACCGAACCGTTGACAAAGAGCAGCCCTGGCGGAGTCCAACCCTCACTGAAAACGGGGCCGACTTACTGCCAACAAAGCGGACCAAGCTCTGACACCGATCATACAGGGAGTGGACCGCCACAATCAGACAGTCCGATACCCCATACTCTCTGAGCACCCCCCACAGGACTTCCTGAGGGACACGGTCAAATGCCTTCTACAAGTCCACAAAACACATGTAGACTGGTTGGGCAAACTCCCATGCACCCTCAAGGACCCTGCCGAGAGTATAAAGATTGTCCGCAGTTCCACGACCAGGACAAAAACCACACTGCTCCTCCTGAATCCAAGGTTCAACTATCCGGCGTAGCCTCCTCTCCAGTACACCTGAATAGACCTTACCGGGAAGGCTGAGGCGTGTGATCCCACGATAGTTGGAACACACCCTCCAGTTCCCCTTCTTAAAGAGAGGAACCACCACCCCGGTCTGCCAGAGATACCGCCCCCGATGTCCACGCAATGTTGCAGAGTCTTGTCAACCAAGACAGACCTAAGCACTGGACTAATACGATCGTATTTCCTGGTTCTAGTCAGGACTCGAGCAGCAGCATTTTAGATGTACTTGGAGCTGCTTTACTGCTCGTTTAGAGAGCACAGTGAGAAGACCATTACAGTCGTCTAATCCGCTGGAGACAAAGTCATGGACTAGTCTTTCTGACTCTGGTTTAAACATAATTCCTCTGATTTTGGCAATGTTTTTCAGGTGGTAAAAATCTGCCTTAATGTGGCTGTTAAAATTCAACTGTGAGTCCATTATTACTCCTAGATTTCTAACTTGATTATTAGGTTTCAGGGCGATGGTCTCAAGGCGACTAATAATTGTTCAGCAGCAATCAACAGTTTTACCACAAGTCATTTGAAACGGTAATACCAATCATCTTGAATTTTACTGTTGTTTATCATTGCAATTGTAATCGATATGGCCTTTTCATGATTTCCATATATTCTGTCACAAGATTTCTTGCTAGATATGGAAATGTTTTAAGCTAGCTAAAAAACCCTCAATAAGATTTTAGTAGGGGGAAGAAGACATATTTTTGTAAGGAATAATAATAAGAGTTTTATGTTTACTGGGGGAAGTAGACGGCACAGACCACATGGGGGCGTAGTAGCTCTATTTTTTTAATTATATATATCTACAATATATATAATAATCAAACAATAATAATAATCAACAAGTGAATGAAGTGTGAGAAAAATCCAAAGGGTGTGTGGTGTGAGACTATGTGTGGGAATTACTTGTTGAGTGTTACCGTGAGTGTTGAGCGAAGAAGCAGGCTCGAATGTCCGTAAGACAAGCAGGAAGTCGGGGGGGCTATAGCGGGGAGAAGAAGGTCTGTGTCCAGGCGAGAGGTTGAGATCCAAAGGGGCAGCCAGAGAACCAGAGAGAAACAAATGATGAAGACGAGAAGCACAGCTCGTCAAACGGGAACGGGGATTTGCTTCAGGAACGACAGAACACAGGACAACGCACAATGAAACACGGAGGGGAAGAGAGAGAGCAAGGTTGCATAGAGCTAAGGATCGCTTACGGAACAGGAACAAATGATTTAGTTCTCCCCACGGGATAGCAGGTTGAGCAGGCTTATCAAAGCGGGTCTGATCATCAGCTCCAGGTGTGCTAATTGCCGGCGATTGATTGCAGCTGCTTGCTGCAGCTGGTCTGGCGCGTGCCTTGCGCGCTCTTGGAGTTGCGCTCTCGGAGTTGTGCTCTGCGCAGCGCACAGATGAATGCGCACGTAAGTGACAAAGAGGACAAATGTTATGTTTTTGGACATCGCAACTTGTCGTAGTTGTAAGCAATGCATGATGGGAATCCGGATGTTGTGTCGTATTGAAGTGCCGGCTGAAATAAAGACACGCTAAGAAATAGCTCCGTGCCCGTCTACTTTATGGGTCGTAGACAAACCTACAAATAATGGGGACATATATAACAACAAACTTTTTTTTTTGTTACTAATGACAAATGCTTTGTTCACATCGTTAGTATTTTTTAAAATGTTTAATGTACAAAATGTTTAAATTTTCTATCTAGAAAACATTTGGACACTAAGGGGTCCTAAGGTTAGTAGGACAGAGCAGCAGAAAAACATGTTTGAGCTGCACAAATATTCCTCCGGTTCAGTAAACAGGATAATTTATCTCTGAAACATCTCTTGAATGACATCCTTTGCCTCAACAGGCCACATGGAGCGTGTATAAATACATTCAGAAGCACTCCTGCCAGGTACTTTTAGAAGACAATACGCAGCTAGAAATGACCAAAACAAAGGCACATGCTAATGCTAATGCTATCGTCATGTATGACTTTCAAGGAGTGTGTGTGTTTGGGTGGGAGTTGTCCACGGTGTCCAGGTTAGACTGCCCTGGAGCCGATTCTTCACGCGCTCTCCTTTCTTGGAGCCCAGCACCTTCCCAACGTGCACAGACACGTTGGCTTCTACGTGGCCCTGGCAGCATCGGTGGGTTACATAACAAGTTACATCAAATGTCAATAGGAATTGTGAGCTGATAAGAAAACAGTAGTGGCGTGGCTCTTGTTTGAACTAAACATACTAATTCCATCAATGATGCTGTTTGTTTTCACAGTCAGAATGATTATTAGACAAATATTTAACGAAGGCTGGAGTAGCTTTCATCGGTAGTAAAGCAGCATTAAACAGCTGCCGGCCATTTAGGACAATGCTGCAAGAGTTCTTATCAGGACAAGTCGAACGTTGCACATGTACTAAGTTACTGCTACTTGTGCACAAATTCTTAAATTTTAATGACCGAACTAGGGTTGTATAGATACTGGTATAGTATCGCGGTACAAATGAATCAAAAGCGGTACTATACTCTGTTTGAAAAGTACCAGTGCCGTCACATCATGACATTGCTTGTTTTACGAGCAGAGGAGCATGTTCGGCAGCGCACAATCACGGAGTACTTACAAGCAGACACAGTGTGTAGACTGAAAAGGGAGAACGGACGCATTTTGCCTTAAAAACTAAAGATAAAGGTGAAGCTATAACACTGAAACGCCCTCAGGAAGAGGTGCTTTAAGACATGGCTAGCTAGCTAGCGGCTAACGTCCATCCGCAGTCGGCAGTGTTTTAGCTACTTCTAAATCACTAATCATTTTTTTATTTTTTTATTTATTTTAGGCAACGACATAAAAAAGTACAAAGTTGACAACACATAATAATATAAATTAATATAGTGCAAAATGTAATGTATAGTATGTAATGCATGATTGTACAGTTTTGCCTGAAAGGGAGTGGGAAGAAGATCATTTATTTAATCCCATCCCCAGTTCTCCATTCAGTGATTATTCACATGAGTTTCACTCTTACTTTGTTCAAGGATTATAATACAGATGTTGTATCATAGTGGCATTACCACAGGTAACAATAATTATTACACTGTAACAATAATTTGTATCAACAATGTAGGAATAATGAATATACCAACAATGGTAATAGACAACAAAGCAATAATGGTAATAGACAACATAGCAATAATGGTAAGAAAACATTGAGCACATGTTAACACTTTGAGACAAATTACAGCAGCAGGTCAAATTAAAGACCCTCATCTCTATATTTGAACCAGACCCCATGTTTGTATAATAGTTTAAATCGATTAATAGTTTGACATTGCATGTGTTGTAAGTCCAGTTTGTTCCATAGTTTTACTCCGCATACAAACACACAAAAACGTTTACGAGTGGTTTGAGCTCTCGGCAATAAGAAATGTCCAAAGCCTCTCAAGTTATGAGCCTGCACTCGTCTTATAAAAAAAACGTTGTAGATTAGGCGGCAATAATTTGTTAAATGCTTTATATAAGATTATTAATTGTATTATATTTAACAAGGTCATCAAATGTTAGCAACTTTGATTGCATGAACTAAGGCTGCAGCTAACGATTATTTTTCTATCGATTAATCTATAGATTATTTTTTCGATTAATCGGTTAATCTATAGATTATTTTTTTCGATTAATCTATAGATTATTTTTCCTTTTATCGATTATTTTTTTATTCAAAATGAAGATGAAAAAATAAATGTAGGCCCGTTTTTTCAAAAGGCATGGCTTTTATTTACAAAAAAAAAGAAGTATGGCCACTCAGTCAACATTGACATCAACATGACTAAATATTCTGTAACAATGTAAACATTTAAAACTTTTAACATTTAACAAAATTAAAAGTAGCTTATTTGCTTTTTAATGTGCAAATATAAAAGTCAACATCCAGTGCAAATCTTAATATTCTGCAATAGTATAAGCATTTCAAAAGTAAAAGTATTGCTTATTTTACTTTAAAATGTGCAAAAATAAAGATAAACATCCAGTACAAAAAAAGTGCAAAACAAAATATTCTGTAACAACAGTGTAAACATTTCAACAAAAGTGAAAGTATTGCTTATTTGCTAAAATGTGCAAAAATAAAGATAAACATCCAATACAAAAAAGTGCCAATCTAAATATTCTGGAGCACTGTAAACATTAAGTATTGCTTTTAAAATGTGCAAAATAAACATCCAGTCCAACACAGTACACAATAACCAATTCTACTCATTCCAGTGAGTGACTAACAGTTGTAATGAAGAAAGGTTAGCATGTGTACATGTTTGGTTCTTTTCTTGTTTACAATATTCCCAGCAGCTGAAAATAGGCGCTCAGAAGGGGTCGATGTGGCTGGAACTGAGAGGTAATTAGCCTTCACCTCAAGCCAGGACTGCGAGTGAGCTGAGCTGCAGTTTATATTTCTAGAAGGTCAACGGGCTCATAGTGATGTTACTAGTAGTTGACTGGGAGGTGTTTATTATCATTTGGGGAGAGTCCGCTGCCTGATGCTCACCTGCTAAACACCTATCTGCTCCACGCTGAAGCGCTGACTACATGCGCTCTGAATACACACTGCTGATTGGCTGATAATGCTTTGTGTGTACCAATCAGATGGTTGTGTGGGTGGGACAATGCTGCGTGTGTACCAATCAGGTGGTTGTGTGGGTGGGACAATGCTGCGTGCTGAGACAGAGGCAGAAGAGCGAAGCAGCTTGTTAAGACTTTAGCAGCTAAAGTTAGCTTTAGCTTAGAAACTCGTTCGGTACACCCCCGTGCCGAACCGAAAGCCCCGTACCGAAACGGTTCAATACAAAACACGTACCGTTACACCCCTAGCAGATACAAATGACACATTCATGTTTTTGTGTAATGATGACAACGTATGCTCGCGCGGACGATTGACTAGTTGATGGTTTTCTTTTCAAATGTTCGTTCATAGCCGTTGTGCTGCTATGATAGGCCATTTCCGCTCGACACAGTGTGCATACAACAACATTATTAGGCCGTTTATTGAAATACTCCCACACTTTTGACCACTTTTGGCATGCTTTTCCCCCCTCGCTCGCACCGCTCGCATCGTCTGCTTTGATCGTCTGCTTTGCGGTCCGCCATGACGGTAGTGTGACGTAAATATGCGACGCGTCGACGCACAAAAACGGCGTCGACGTATTTACGTAACCGATGACGTCGACTACGTCGACGCGTCGTTTCAGCCTTAGCATGAACAGATTATGAGTATGTTCTAAATAACCAACGTTGTGAATGATCCACACTGCTCTTTTCTGTAATATGATCAGAGGATGAATTGTGTTGGGGTAAGTATTCCCCCATACTTCAACACAGTATGTAAGGTATGGCAGTACCAAGGTGCAGTATGGAGTGCATTTTCATTGAGGTATAGTTTTGCTTTGTTTATAATTGAGAGGCTTTTGGAGATTTTTGTTTTAATGTGTCTGACATGAGGTTTCCATGATAGTTTACTATCAATTATTACTCCCAAAAATGTATTCTCATTTACGATTTCAATTTGGGTACCATCAATACTTATTTTCTGTTTAGACGTTATGTTGCGATTTCCGAACATCACTATCTGAGTTTTATTTATATTCAAAGATAATTTATTTGTGTCCATCCATTTTTTTACTATGTTTAGTTCTGTGTTTACTGTATTTATGAGCTCATTATAGTCATCACTACTTTAGAATATAATTGTGTCGTCTGCAAATAGTATGAATTTCAGTACTTTGGATGTATTAAACATATCATTAATATATACATTAAACAGTTTTGGCCCCAACACGGACCCTTGGGGGACACCACAAGCAATGCCAAGAGTATCAGATAAAAATGTACCCATTTTTACAAACTGTACCCTCCCTGTTAGATAACTTTTTAACCAGTCACCAGACAGCCCCCTAATTCCATATCTTCCCATTTTATCTAGTAGAATTGAAGGATTAATGGTATCAAAGGCTTTCTTTAGATCAATAAAAATACCAACTGCATATCTTTTATGCTCCAGTGCATTAGTAATTTCTTCAATAGCTTCAGTTATCGCCATTGAGGTTTTTCGTTTGGACCTACAGCCATACTGACCGTCATTGATTATATGATGCTTCTCAAGAAAAGATTCAAGTCGAGAGTTAAATATTTTCTCAAAGATTTTTGAGAACTGAGGCAAAAGAGAGATTGGTCTGTAAGTGGTGAAAGCGTGTTTGCTGTCACTTTTGAAGAGCGGAGTTACCTTAGCGATTTTCATTTGACTTGGAAAGCAGCCAGTCTGGAATGATAGGTTACATATATAAGTTAAGGGTTTTACAATATTCAGTGTAACTTTTTGAACCAATATCATGTTGATTTCATGGCAGTCAGTGGAGCACTTACTTTTACACTTCCGCACAATGTTTGTCACTTCCTGCTCATTTGTAGCTGAGAGGAAGAATGACGAAGAATTCTGTTCAATAGTTGATTTTGTAACTCCATTGTCTGGGAGATAAACAGCCAATTTAGGACCAACATTTACAAAAAAACTATTGAAATTATTCACTACATTACTCATATTATAATCTTCACCGTTTTTATCAATAAAGTAATCAGGATATGTCAATTTTGAATATCCTTGTTTGATTAGACTATTCAAAACATCCCAAGTTCCTTTTATATTGTTTTTGTTTTCATATAGTTTTTTTTTATAATATAACTGTTTGCTTGTTCTTATAATATCAGTTAATTTATTTTTGTACTTCTTGTGTCGTTGTTCGACTTCTTTTGTATTTATTTTGATGAAAAGTTTGTAGAGATTGTTTTTCTTTTTACAGGCATTAATTATCCCTTTTGTGATCCAAGGGCTATTTTTATTTTTTCCTTTTATAAAATATTCTTTCACGGGGCAATGTTTATTATGCAGGGAAGTAAAGATGTCTAAAAAATTACAATAAGCACTGTCCACATTTGGTTCTCTGTATACTGAAGTCCAATCCTAAACTGCTAAACTATTGTTTAGGGCACAGATTGTTTCCTCAGTTGTTATTCGTTTAGAGATTTTTGCCATAGTGTCTTTGGTTTTCTTGAGATGACAGTCATATAAAGTAAAAACAGGTAAATGGTCAGTGATATCACATATAAATAGGCCACTGGTGACTTGATTTCCCATAATGTTAGTAAAAATGTTGTCGATGATTGTGGCACTATGTGTTGTTATTCTGCTTGGTTTGGTTATGGTTGGATATAGAGACAAGCTGTACATTGTGTCAATGAAGTCATCAACATGTTTTTGCTTGGTTGAGTTGAACAAATCAATGTTAAAATCACCACAGATAAATATGGTTTTATGGTTCACAGAGGAAAATAGTTTACCCATCCACTCATTGAAAGTTTCTATGCTTGAACCAGGTGCCCGGTATACACAGCTCATGAAGATATTTGTCTTTTTGTCATTTAGGATTTCCACTGTTAAACATTCAAATAATCCATCGACTGCTATGGTCATGTTTGTTAAAACTTTAAATGTGACAGATTTATGAATGTACAATGCGAACCCTCCTCCTATTTTATTTATTCTGTTTATGTATCTTAATTCATAGTCATTCAGACTAAAATAAATACCTTTTTTATTGTTGAACCAGGTTTCAGTAATTGCAATAATGGTAAATGGATGACTAAATTATTTCAAGTAATCCTTGATAGCCTCAAAGTTAGTGTACATGCTTCGACTATTGAAATGTATTATTGACAGACTATCTTCTGATTTTACACTGCTTTCATATTGTTCACAGGAAAATAATTACAGTTTTTTACAATCGCAGACAAAATATTATTATCAGGGTCTGTCTCCATATCTGTCTCTGATGTGGCGTGCTCTTGATACTCACACATGTCCAGTTCTTTTTGTTGATGTTGTAGGATCTTCTGTAACATGTCCATATTAATACTTGATGTGGTCTATGTTCTTGGTGTGGGTAGCATTGAGATGATGTAGAAGTCACAAAGCTACATTGATACCAAGTACTGCATCAATGTCAATACTTATCAAGATCTTCTATGTTCCTCACCACCAAGATTTTTGCTTCCTCCGGCGTCCCATTTAATTTGATGAAAATCTTACAGTTCGTTACCCAGGTTTCTTGATTCTTGCTTTGCCTTTTAAGTTGTCGTGTGATCGTTGCGATATCAGCATTTTTCTTTGTCAAGTGTTCATTTATGAAAACATCTGTACCTTCCAGTTTGCGTCCTTGCCTCATTAGTGCAATTTTCTTTTTACTGTTTGTGAATCTCATGATGACAGCTGGTGGTCTCTCGTTCCTCATGGGTGTAGTGATATGTGCTGAGAACGGATATGACACGGCGGATGCACGACAGACCTTTTATGATGTAACACCACTACTGTTATGTAAATAACCGGGTTGAAATAAAACATGTTCCAGTCATAACTACCCAATGTATTATTTATACACATACAATAATACTTCATGGTGGCAGCGGTGACTAAAGTGATCACCTACGGAGCAGAACGAGAGGGGGAGTTGTGCGAGGATAATTCTGTCGTTGCCCACACCACACGTGAGGAGCCGAGCTAACTGATAGCAGCGGTCTGCACGTCGGGAGCAACCCAAACTAGAGCGCGCCATGGCTACACACCTACCGATCATGAACTGGACCGACCCGGACCTGAGTGAGGCCATATCACAGTTTAAACAGAAAATTATTCTTTACCTAGAGGATAAAGAAATAACAAATGCTGCTAAGCAAGCGAGGAAAATATGCCGTGGTATTGGAGATGAAGGACTGAAACGGCTGAATGCAAGTGGTCTCAGTGAGGATGACAAGAAGAAGCCTGCTAAGCTATGGGAATTCTATGAAGGTCAGTTGAAACTGAATGTGAATTTTAGGATCCATAGTCTCCACCTAATGCAGTACAGGCAAAAGCCAAATGAGAGCATTGATGACTTTGTAACCAGAGCCAGAACGTTAGCTCAAAAATGCCAGTTTACTGATGAAGAGCTCAACGAACGTCTAATGGAACTCATCATTTCTAGTACACCTCATGATGCTCTGAGAAACGACCTGTATAGCAAACCCAAAGGCCACTCTCTGGTGGATGTACTAACAGAAGGGCGGAAATACGAAGCCCTATCAGCAGGTAATGAACAGTTACAGCAACTTGGCATGTCACACAGTGAGAAAATCCACGCCGTGGACAGAGGGCGGACGTGCCCAAATTGTGGTAGGAGCCATAAACCCCGTCAATGTCCTGGATATAATGACGAATGCTCTGCCTGTGATGTAATAGGCCATTGGGCGAAGTGCTGTAGGAAAAGCAAGCAGCAGAGACAGCAACGCTCCGGGCGGGGTGGGGCCAAAGGAGTAAGTCCCCCCCACCACAACAAAGACGTGACAGACAACAAGCCTCCAGGGGCCACAACAGGCAACGTGGTGAGTCTCATATCAACACCATAAACGGCTCGGAGGCCGATGAAGAATGTGAGTACCAATCACAATTCCTTTCAATCACCAGAAATGTATGTACAGCATAGAGAGCAAAGCACCCAGAGAAGAGGCATACACAACATTGAAGGTGAGGCCACCTGACTTACGGGGTTACGGATACACACTCCGCCTAAAAATAGACACAGGAGCATCTGGCAACACACTCCCACTACGCACCTTCAAGCAGATGTATGGCAAGGATGCATGTGCACAGCAAAAGCTGAAAAAAAACTACAGGAGGCTATCAGCATACAGTGGTCATCAGATCCCCTGCCTGGGTACCATTGACATTCCATGTCAATACAAAGAGTCCAAATGGGTCAACACCAAGTTCTACATAGTGGATGTACCAGGTCCGGCTGTAGTTGGACTGCCGACGAGCGAAATGTTGAACCTGGTAACTGTCAATGTTGACACAGTGAAGGAGAGGGACAGTACCAGAGACAGAGGGACAGGACAACTGAAGAGGATAACAACCATCGCAAAACTTAAGTCAGCTTATCCAGACCAGTTTGACAAGATAGGCAATTTTAGTGGAACCGCCAGACTCTATTTAAAAAAGGATGCTGAACCATTCATCGACCCCCCACGGAAATGCAGTATCCACATAAAGGACAAGTTGCAAGCAGAGCTGAATAAAATGGTAGAGCAAGATGTGATATGTGTTGTGTTTGTTGTCTTCTCCCTACCTTCTCTATTGGTTTGTCAGTTTCTTTCCCCAGTCTTTTGTCCCCAACGAGGCACGAGGTGGTATCATCCAAAACTAATGTAAAGCATTCAAACAGCAGAAGAATAAGTGGTTATTACATTTTAACAGAAGTGTAGATAGAACATGTCGAAACGGAAAATAACCAGATATTAACAGTAAATGAACAAGTGGATTCATAATACATTTTTACAGCTTGTCCGCCATAATTTTGACAAAATAGAAAGAGAAATATCATACATAATAAGTTACTGCATACGTCAGCAGACAAATTACCCACAGGTGAACAGGCTAATTGGGGTCCAGGTGGGTGCCATGATTGGGTATAAAAGCAGCTTCCGTGAAATGCTCGGTCATTCACAAACAAGGATGGGGCGAGGGTCACCACTTTGTGAACAAATGCGTGAGCAAATTGTCGAACAATTTAAGAACAACATTTCTCAACAAGCTACCGCAAGGAATTTAGGGATTTCACCATCTACTGTCCGTAATATCATCAAAAGATTCAGAGAATCTGGAGAAATCACTGCACGTAAGCGGCTAAGGCCATGACCTTCGATCCCTCAGGCGGTACTGCATCAAAAAGCGACATCAGTGTATAAAGGATATCACCACATGGGCTCAGGAACACTTCAGAAAACCACTGTCAGTAACTACAGTTTGTCGCTACACCTGTAAGTGCAAGTTAAAACTCTACTATGCAAAGCCAAAGCCATTTATAAACAACACCCAGAAACGCCGCCGGCTTCGCTGGGCCCGAGTTCATCTAAGACGGACTGATGCAAAGTGGAAAAGTGTTCTGTGGTCTGACGAGTCAACATTTCAAATTGTTTTTGGACACTGTGAGCGTTGTGTCCTCCGGACCAAAGAGGAAAAGAACCATCTGGACTGTTATAGGTGCAAAGTTCAAAAGCCAGCATCTGTGATGGTATGGGGGTGTATTAGTGCCCAAGGCATGGGTAACTTACACATCTGTGAAGGCACCATTAATGCTGAAAGGTACATACAGGTTTTGGAGCAACATATGTTGCCATCCAAGCAACATCTTTTTCATGGACGCCCCTGCTTATTTCAGCAAGACAATGCCAAGCCACGTGTTACAACAGCGTGGCTTCGTAGTAAAAGAGTGCGGGTACTAGACTGGCCTGCCTGTAGTCTAGACATGTCTCCCATTGAAAATGTGTGGCGCAATATGAATCCTAAAATACCACAACATAGACCCCAACAACTTAAGCTGTACATCAAGCAAGAATGGGAAAGAATTCCACCTGAAATGCTTCAAAAATTGGTCTCCTCAGTTCCCAAACGTTTACTGAGTATTGTTAAAAGGAAAGGCCATGTAACACAGTGGTAAAAAAATTGCCCTGTGCCAACTTTTTTGCAATGTGTTGCTGCCATTAAATTTTAAGTTAATTATTATTTGCAAAAAAAAGTTAGTTTCTCAGTTTGAACATTAGATATCTTGTCTTTGCAGTCTATTCAATTGAATATAAGTTGAAAAGGATTTGCAAATCATTGTATTAGGTTTTTATTTACAATTTACACAACGTGCCAACTTCACTGGTTTTGGGTTTTGTATATTACTGTACAGTATGTCTCATTTGTGTCCTATATGTTACAGTACAGTACATGTCTTATTTTCTATTATGTCTACAATATCGGGCAAAATGAGTTTAAAAGTGACTGAGTTATTTCATGTCTAGAAGGGTCTAATGATGTTAAAAACATATTTAGAAGGTTGTTAACAGTTTTGACAGACTCAAACTATGAAATATGTGTTTTATAAGTTACATTTTCCTACTTAAATTATCGTCTGGAACCAATTACCAGCGATAAACGAGGGACTTTATTATACTTTCCTCTAATACAGCTATTGTTAGCATTTATTTTTATTTTGGGCATTTCTTGATGTAAAGTACCAAACAAACAATGCTCGGTACAACCCACTGTTGTATTCAAATTCATTGTATATTGTTATACTGTAAGTCTTCCCTCCCCTGTGTTTAATTGAAGTCATTCCTAAATTGTTGAAATTGGGGAACTTTGTTCATGGGGAGCTGTGGACACAAAGCAGCTGAATTTGATTGGGATGTGTCAGCATTTGGGAGCCAGGGAGCTGAGTTAGTGTAATTCTGTATTGTATGCAGATAATGGCTGCGGCCTTCCCCCTTTTTCAGCCCACTCTTCTCACGGAGCTCTGTGATGCTGCCCCAGGCGACAAGTCGCTTTTAGACATTAAAGTAACCAAAAAGTTAGGGCGACTCCAGACCCCTTTGCTCATTGACCAAAGGTGTGTTAGGAAGGATTGGATGGCAGACTTAGTGTCTTTGCTCTTCTCCCAGAGGCTATGAAGATAATATGTCACATTGCCAAGTTTTAGCAAATGACAGCTTAAAAAGTTATTTCTTTGTCCGTCAGGGTGTGTCGACAATGGCAGCATATTGACCTTCCTCTTCTTACTCGACAAGTTCTTTATAAAGGGAACTAGTCATTGTTCTTTACAAGGAAGGGACAGAAATTCAGATTCAGCCTGTTTCTCTTGTCAACTTCACGCATAGTCAAATTTAACTTCTTCATTCTTAAATGCAACTTCTGCATTTTCCACCTGCGAAGCATTTGGAAGACTTTGTTGCCTTGCTCCCAATTGGTTGACAGCTTCAACAAAATGAGTCTTACATTTAAAAATAGAAACATCTCAATTGACACCAAACTCAGGGTCCTCAAAACGTAGGTATGGTCTGTCCTACTTTACAGCTGTGAATGCTGGACTTTAAAAACTGAGAAAATTAGAGGCAACTGAAATGTGGTTCTTCAGAAAAACACTGTGCATATCATGGACTGAAAAGAAAAGTACTAAAGAGGTATTGGCAAAGGCAAAAACAAGGAGATCTCTAATTGCAACGATTCGAAATAGGCAGCTGAAATTCCTCTGACATATCATTAGAAAAGACAGCTTAGAAAAACTGATGTTGACAGGAAAACTAGTAGGAAAGAAAGCTCCAGGTTGACAACAAACAACATATATCAACAGCCTAATCCATGATATACCTACCCAGTGGCCTAGTGGTTAGCGTGTCCGCCCTGAGATTGGTAGGTTGTAAGTTCAAACCCCGGGCGAGTTATACCAAAGACTATAAAAATGGGACCCATTACCTCCCTGCTTGGCACTCAGCATCAAGGGTTGGAATTGGGGGTTAAATCACCAAAAATTATTCCCGGGCGCGGCACCGCTGCTGCCCACTGCTCCCCTCACCTCCCAGGGGGTGAACAAGGGGATGGGTCAAATGCAGAGGACAAATTTCACCACTCCTAGTGGGTGTGTGATAATCATTGGTACTTTAACTAAGAACTTTTATCGGAAATATCAATAATATAGAACTCATACATAGAGCGCACGACAGAGAAGACTGGAGAGCCCTGATCATCGATGCCTGCAAACAGGCCTGATACCCCATGAGGATGATAGCATAAGTGACATTTTAGTAATATGTGGCCATTAAAGGCAGTTTCTCATCCTTTCCACTATTTGCAGATGATGTGGTACCCTTATCGGCCTGTGACTTTCATTATCTACTGGGGCAGTTTGCAGTTGAATGTGAACCTTCTTGGATGAGACACTGCGCCTCAAATTGAAGGCTATGGATTTCAGCCGGAAAAGGGTGGATTGCACGCTTTGTGTTGGGAGTTAGGTCTTATCCCTGGTGGAAGAGTTCAAATATCTCGGGATTCTGTTCACAAGTAAGGGATGGCAGATGCTGTTCCTGACCGTTGTAGTAAAGAGAGAGCTGGTGTAACCCGGTTGCTCCAGCACCTGCTCCCATTCCACTTGAGGCTCGGACCTGGATTCTCCAAATGAATGAGAGTCAAGAGTGCTAGGAACTGAGCTAAAAGCCCAAGTTGTCAACTCAATGTCTAACGCAAACTTTAAAATGTCAGGGAGTGAGGTTAATGAACGTACACTGGCTGGCTTTTGTTACACTGAGCTGGAAAGCAAAGCACTCGATTTACTGGTTTCGTTGCTATTCTACCGTACCATAGCAATTGTATTTATAAAGCCCTTTAAAAACAACCACCGTTGAAAAACAAAGGGCTCACCGATAGTCACAAACTATGGGTAGTGACCGAAAGAGCAAGATCACGGGTACAAGCGGCCAGAATGAGTTTCTTCTGTGGAGGAGCTCTGAGTAGAGCCAATTGAGATGGCATGGGCATCTGGTCTGGATGCCTCCCTGGGAACGCTGGAGAGATTTATTTTACAGCTGACCTGGGAGCCTCTCAATGTCCCCTCAGTGGAATTTGGGGAGGTGGCTGGAGATCAGAAGGTCTGGGCTTTCATAACAAGGCTTGACCCAGACTTGGATAAGCGGAAGAAAATACAACAACAAAAAAGTCAGTAGGTGACCGTGGCAACTAGTCCTGTGCGCGAGGGACGAGACCTGTCAGAGACCTGGTTGATGCGTCATCTATGTTGCTGCTTCTTGATCTTAGCGCCGCTTTCGATACCGTCGATCATAATATTTTATTAGAGCGTATCAAAACACGTATTGGTATGTCAGACTTAGCCTTGTCTTGGTTTAACTCTTATCTTACTGACAGGATGCAGTGCATCTCCCATAACAATGTGACCTCGGACTATGTCAAGGTAACGTGCGGAGTTCCCCAGGGTTCGGTTCTTGGCCCTGCACTCTTTAGTATTTACATGCTGCCGCTGGGTGACATCATACGCAAGTAAGGTGTTAGCTTTCACTGTTATGCTGATGACACTCAACTCTACATGCCCCTAAAGCTGACCAACACGCCGGACTGTAGTCAGCTGGAGGCGTGTCTTAATGAAATTAAACAATGGATGTCCGCTAACTTTTTGCAACTCAACGCTAAGAAAACGGAAATGCTGATTATCGGTCCTGCTAGACACCAACATCTATTTAATAATACCACCTTAACATTTGACAACCAAACAATTTAACAAGGAGACTCGGTAAAGAATCTGGGTATTATCTTCGACCCAATTCTCTCGTTTGAGTCACACATTAAGAGTGTTACTAAAACGGCCTTCTTTCATCTCCGTAATATCGCTAAAATTCGTTCCATCTTGTCCACTAGCGACGCTGAGATCATTATTCATGCGTTCGTTACGTCTCGTCTCGATTACTGTAACGTTTTATTTTCGGGCCTCCCTATGTCTAGCATTAAAAGATTACAGTTGGTACAAAATGCGGCTGCAAGGCTTCTGACAAAAACAAGAAAGTTTGATCATATTACGCCTATACTGGCTCACTTGCACTGGCTTCCTGTGCACTTAAGATGCGACTTTAAGGTTTTACTACTTACGTATAAAATATTACACGGTTTAGCTCCAGCCTATCTCGCCGATTGTATTGTACCATATGTCCCGACAAGAAATCTGCGTTCAAAGAACTCCGGCTTATTAGTGATTCCCAGAGCCAAAAAAAAGTCTGCGGGCTATAGAGCGTTTTCTATTCGGGCTCCAGTACTCTGGAATGCCCTCCCGGTAACAGTTAGAGATGCTACCTCAGTAGAAGCATTTAAGTCCCATCTTAAAACTCATTTGTATAATCTAGCCTTTAAATAGACCCCCCCTTTTTTAGACCAGTTGATCTGCCGTTTCTTTTCTTCTCTCCTCTTCTCCCCTGTCCCTTGCGAGGGGGAGTTGCATAGGTCCGGTGGCCATGGATGAAGTGCTGGCTGTCCAGAGCCGGGACCCCGGGTGGACCACTAGCCTGTGCATCGGTTGGGGACATCTCTGCGCTGCTGACCCGTCTCCGCTCGGGATGGTTTCCTGTTGGCCCCGCTGTGGACTGGACTCCCGCTGATGTGTTGGATCCACTGTGGACTGGACTTTCACAATGTTATGTCAGACCCACTCGACATCCGTTGCTTTCGGTCTCCCCTAGAGGGGGGGGGGGGGTTACCCACATATGCGGTCCTCTCCAAGGTTTCTCATAGTCATTCACCGACGTCCCACTGGGGTGAGTTTTTCCTTGCCCGTATGTGGGCTCTGTACCGAGGATGTCGTTGTGGCTTGTACAGCCCTTTGAGACACTTGTGATTTAGGGCTATATAAATAAACATTGATTGATTGATTGATCCGGGACATCCAGGTCAGCTGTGGACGGCCGTGTGGACGGCACCAACTACTGGACGGTGGATTGTTAGAGCTTCTTTGACTAGGACTTCGTCAATAATTCTGGCAACATGAACAAAAAATTGCAGCTTTCCTCTCTTCATTACAGTGACAATGGGGTGGGACAACCTTCTTTTGCATAAACTTCATCATTGTTAACACGGTGGTACTACCAGATGCGAACAAGGTTCCGGAGCCAGGTCCTGTATCAAGGAATGTATCAAGGTGGCAAATATTACAGACTGAGTACAGGAGCACGGGCACCACATAGGAGTTAAAGATACACATCTTTGTAGATGTTCTTAAATTTGCACTCTGCCAGACTCTTTGGAAGCGACCAAAGGCAGGGCGAGCCTGCTGCAGACGACGTGCAACTTCAGAGTTCGACGAGCAAGATCTGGCAATATTGGATCCATTATAGACAAAATCTTTCACCGCATCAGCTTTCTTGTTGTAGAGGATTATGACCTCAAGTGCAGGCTGTATGAAGTCAAACAGTGATTGAATTGTTGTCCTTGACCAGCTCACTGTCAAGCCCAAAGGCAATGATTTGGTGATTGTATCCAAGTGTGGAGAAAACAGCACAACAAAGTACAGGTCTGTGAAGCAGAAGTACAAAAACCCAAAACCAGTGAAGTTGGCACACTCTGTATGTAAATCGTAAATAAAAACAGAATACAATGATTTGCAAATCCCTTTCAACCTATATTCAATTGAATAGACTGCAAAGACAAGATACTTAACGTTCGAACTGGTAAACTTTGTTATTTTTTGCTAATATTAGCTCATTTGGAATTTGATGCCGGCAACATGTTTAAAAAAAGCTGGCACAAGTGGCAAAAAAGACTGACAAAGTTGAGGAATGCTCATCAAACACTTATTTGGAACATCCCACAGGTGAACAGGCAAATTGGGAACAGGTGGGTGCCATGATTGGGTATAAAAGCAGCTTCCATGAAATGCTCTGTCATTCACAAAGAAGGATGGGACGAGGGTCACCACTTTGTGAACAAATGTGTGAGCAAATCGTCAAACAGTTTAAGAACAACATTTTTCAACGAGCTATTGCAAGGAATTTAGGTATTTCATCTAAGGTCTGTAATATCATCAAAAGGTTCAGGGAATCTGGAGAAATCACTGTACGTAAGCGATGATATTACAGACTTTGGATCCCTTAGGCCAGGGGTGTCCAAACTTTTTCCACTGAGGGCCGCACACGGAAAAATTAAAGCATGTGGGGGCCATTTTGATATTTTTCATTTTCAAACCATAACAAAATATATGCATTTTTTATTTATTTTACCTTTAGGGGTCCCGGGGACCATAAAGGGTCTCAGTCATTAAAATGTTAAAAATAAGTCAGATTATTATTATTATTTAATTATTTAACATTTACAGTAAATCTCTATATCAACTTCAAGTTGATAAAGTAATACAAATTTAAAAAAATGTTGTATGGCTTTTCTGTCAAAAACAACTTAGTTTTTTTTATAGTAAAACTGAAATATGCAGTATTTAGTAATTAGAGCCCTAAAAGATCAATATGCAGGACACCATTGATTTTAATTATTTCATATTTTTGAGTAATCACAGTGAAAAGATAAATAAAAAATCACTAAATATATTTGGGATCCAAAAGGTGCCCCACTCATAAAGTGATACATTTGTATTAGGTTTTTCTTTTACTTTCAACACTTAAGTTACGAGATCAACTTCAGATATATATGTCGATTTTATGCTGGAACTATTATTTTGTTTGTTTTATGCGCTTTTGTCAAAGAAAACTTTGATGTTTTTATATGGCTACTACACAATATATGCAATATTTACCACATAAAACATTTTAAAGTGAAATATTTGAAGTAACTGGAGCCCTGAAAATAATTCATTGTAACATGGATTTTTTGTCTTTTTTTTTTTTTTTTTTGAGCAATGGCAAAAAAAGAAAAATGAAGAAAGACAAAAGAAAAAAAAACAGCCTGCATGGCAGCTTTTGTGTCAACATTGCAACTTTTTCTTGTTAGATATCACCTCATTCCACTTTTTTTAAGGTTCTTTTTTATTTTTACAATAGTAAAATGCGTCACTTCCTGTCAATGAGAAAGGACGCAAAGAAAAAAGCTCCGCTTCTGCTACCGGAGTTTTTGTTAAGTCTGAAGATTTTGACCACTGATTTGCGATCACGGCCACAGGAGAGTCACCTGGCATCTTCGATCTGATTTTGGTCAGTTGAGAGGCACTGATACGCTGAAATAAGGCGAGTGGAAGAGCCGTTAGCCTCAAGCCAAAGGCGCCTCCCGCAGTTCAAAGCGGTTGCCTAGCAACCAAAAGTTACGGCGAGTTTACAGCTGTTTTAAAGTGATCCCGACGTCGCAGAGTGATATAAGTTGACAGGCTGACACCTCAAATTGATCTCTGAACGGCGCAAGGTACGAAATTGTTCAAAAAACAAGTTAAAAGTGCCGCAAGTCGCTAAAGAAGTAACTGCACTTAAGACATAAGAGGCGCTGACGTCAGTGACTGCCGCGATGCCAAAAGTTAAAGGATTGACTGGAAAGACTGATTTGAAGCTGGGCACAGGACATGATGGGATTCAAGAAGGGATACTACAAAAAATACTCCAGGAATTTAAAGAAGAAATGATAGAAAAATTGGAAGAATTGATGGATGGATGGAAAGAGGATATGAAAGAAATGAAAGAAGAAATTAAAGAAATGGAAAAAGAGAACAACTCCAGAAATAAAGAAGCCACTGAAATGAGCAAACAAATGAAGATCCTTCAAGAAGACAACAACATGCTGAGGAACATCATAGATGAAATGGATCAGGATAAACGAATGAATGATATCATTGTGACAAGGCACCGAATTAAACCAAGATCCTATGCGAAAGCTGTGAATAATGAAGGTGAACCTGATGAAATAGATATGGTCTCAGCAGAACAGCAAGTGGTCAACTTTCCGCAATCAAAAGAAATTGAAATTGACATTAATACCATGGAAACATGCATCCCACTGAACGGAAGAAACAACAACGCCACTCCAGTCGTGCTTGTGAAACTCGTAAACAGAAAATCTAAAATGGCATTGCTGAGACAGGGAAAGAAGCTGAAGGGAACAAATGTGTACATGAATGAGCATCTCACAAAACGTAATGCTGGAATCGCCAAGAAAGCACGCGACTTGAGAAGGCAGGGAAAAATCCAGGGAACTTGGAGCGCCAACTGTAAAATCTACATCAAGCTGAATGGAGGTCCAGAAGCAAGAGTCATTGTTGTCCATGACATCAAGGACCTGGACAATTTTTAAAGTTTACACAGCTACCACAACAACGATGATAATGGACTCTGAAAGAAAACAAGCACCTAAATTCAGCATCGGCACTACTATGTTCCAAGGGACGACTAAACAAGAGGACCTAGATTCAGGATTGCATCCACCTACACTTATAGAGATTATTGAAACAACATCAAAGATTGTTGAACAAGAAAATATGGAACTAAAAAATTTCTGCAACAAAGATCACAAAAACCAGGATTTGGAAAATGATATAGATCCAGATACACATTTTTTCTCCCAAATCAGTAATAGTTGTTTTTATTATACAGATGATCAATATAATAGCAACATTGAATGTGATAACAAATTGTCAATTATTCATTTTAATAGTAGAAGCTTGTATGCAAATTACAACAACATTAAGAACTTTTTGGAACACATCAACGAACCCTTCAAAGTGATTGCTGTCTCAGAAACATGGATTGATGATAAAAAAGGAATAGATTTTGATCTGGAGGGATATGAACTAAACTACATCAACAGAACCAACAAAAATGGAGGAGGAGTAGCTGTGTACGTGATGAAGAACCTGAACTACAAAGTGGTAAAAAACATGTCATTTGCCATAGATAATATCTTAGAATGTATAACCATTGAAATATGTCAGGAAAAAAGCAAAAACATATTCATCAGTTGTATATATAGATCACCTAAGTCAAGTATAGAAACATTTGAAGAATGGATCAAGGCAACTTACATGGACAATGGTCAAAGAATAATGTTCTTATGTGGTGACTTTAATATTGACTTATTGAACCCCAACAAGCAAAAGTCTATTGATGACTTCATTGATACAATGTACAGCATCAGTCTATATCCTAAAATCACAAAGCTAAGCAGAATCACAGGACAATGTGCCACGCTTATTGATAATATTTTTACCAATGCTTTTGATAATAACACTACAAGTGGTCTACTTATAAGCGACGTTAGTGATCATCTGCCAGTTTTTACAATATATGATGGAAACTACAAGAAGAACATGGAAGACAAAAGGACATTTCGAAGACTGTGCACAGAGAAGAGGATGACTGCCTTCAAAATTGAACTACAAAAGCAAGATTGGGACAATGTGTACAATGAAAAAGAGGTTGATGAAGCATATGAACATTTCTTAAACAAGTTCATAATACTTTATGACAAACATTGTCCATGGATACAACTCAGTAACAAGCAGAGAAAGAATAATCAACCATGGATGACAAAAGGATTAAAAAATGCTTGTAAGAAGAAGAATACACTATATAGAACATTTATAGCACAAAGAACTATAGAGGCAGAAATTAAGTACAAAAAGTATAAAAACAAGTTAACAGACATACTACGATCATGTAGAAAAGAATATTACAGTAAATTATTGGACAGGAACAAAAATAATATGAGAGCAACATGGGGCATCCTCAATAGCATTATTAAAAATGGAACTAAGAGGGACTACCCTCGATACTTCTTAGATGAAAATAAAAAAAATGACAACATAAAGGAAGTAGTTGAAAGCTTCAATAATTATTTTGTAAATATTGGACCAAAATTGGAAGAAAGAATTCCAGACCCAGTTCCAATTGAGGACTATAATGATACCATAGAGCGAAATCCCAACTCCATGTTCCTCAGTAATGTGACACAGGAGGAAATAGTTACAATCGTGAAAAAATGTAAATCTAAGACTTCAACTGATTGTAACGGAATTGATATGGAAACGATAAAAAAGGTTATTGAAGAGATCTCAGGACCATTAATGTATATTGGTAACCTATCATTTCAAACAGGTACATTTCCAAACAAAATGAAAATAGCTAAAGTTGCACCAATTTATAAGACTGGAGACAAACATCAATTTACAAATTATAGACCTGTTTCTCTACTTCCACAATTTTCTAAAATCATTGAAAAACTGTTCAATAACAGATTAGAAAGTTTCATAAATAAAAATAGAATACTCGAAGAGAACCAATATGGATATAGAGCTAATGTTTCAACTTCAATGGCTTTAATTGAAATTACAGAAGAAATTACCAATGCAATAGATAGTAAAAAATGTGCGGCAGCGGTTTTTATGGATCTAACTAAAGCATTTGACACAATTAATCACAATATTTTAATCAAAAAACTAGAACGATATGGCATCAGAGGGTTAGTCTTAAACTGGATAAGAAGTTATCTAACGAACAGGAAACAATACGTGAAGCTAGGCGAACACACGTCTACAACGCTAAATATATCCTGTGGTGTACCTCAGGGATCAATACTAGGACCTAAATTATTCAATCTCTATATAAATGACATTTGTAAAGTTACAAAAGATTTAAAGTTAGTATTATTTGCGGATGATACAACAGCGTTTTGTTCAGGAGAGAACACACAGGAGATAATACAAATAATAACAGAAGAAATTAACAAATTAAAAAGATGGTTTGACAAAAACAGACTATCGTTGAATCTTAGTAAAACTAAAATAATGCTATTTGGTAATAGTAGAAGAGAAAGTCAAACACAAATACAAATAGACGGAATAGAAATTGAAAGAGTAAACGAAACCAAATTTCTAGGTATAATGATTGATGATAAATTGAACTGGAAATCTCACGTAAAAAATATACAACATAAAGTTGCAAGAAACACGTCAATAATGAATGAAGCAAAACATGTTCTAGACAAAAAATCCCTTCATATTCTCTACTGCTCACTAGTGTTACCATATCTGAGCTACTGTGTAGAAATATGGGGAAATAATTACAAAAGTACACTTCATTCATTAACGGTGTTACAAAAAAGATCAGTTAGAATAATACATAATGTTGGATATAGAGAACATACAAACCCTTTATTTATTGAATCAAAAATACTGAAATTCCACGACATAGTGAATTTGCAAACAGCTAAAATTATGCACAAAGCAAACTATAACCTGCTACCCAAGAATATACAACAATTCTTCTAAAAAAAAGAGGAGAAATATAATCTTAGAGAAAAACGTAATTTAAAACATTTGTATGCACGTACAATACTTAAGACCTTCAGTATATCAGTGTGTGGAATTAAATTATGGAACGGATTAAGCAAAGCAATCAAACAATTTACTAATATGATACACTTCAAGAAACTCTTCAAACTTAAAGTGTTTACAAAGTACAAAGAAGAAGAACCATGACAAACATTCTCAATTTATTTGATCCATCCATTCATTCATTCTTAAAGTAATCTTACTTATCTCATCATATGAAATATGACTTTCTTCACCAATTATTATTATTAAATTCTTACTATTATTTATTTATTTATTTTTATTGTGATTACTTATGGAGTTTATTGTGAAAAAATTGTGAACAGGAAGTGAACAAAAAGTTTTGCAACTGTTATGTAAAGAAAAGGGGTAGGATTAAATAAGCTCTGCTTCTTCCTACTCTTTTTCGAACATGTTGGAAAGAAACTGGAAATTGTGATGTATCATGTTGTATGCTTGCATGTTCGAAATAAACTCAAACTCAAACTCAAACTCAATAGTATTTCCAGATTGTGTGGCGGGCCGGTAAACAATTAGCTGCGGGCCGCAAATGGCCCCCGGGCCGCACTTTGGACACCCCTGCCTTAGGCGGTACTGCATCAAAAAGCGACATCAGTGTGTAAAGGATATCACCACATGGGCTCAGGAACACTTCAGAAAATCACTGTCAGTAACTACAGTTCGTCATTACATCTGTAAGTGCAAGTTAAAACTCTACTATGCAAAGCGAAAGCCATTTATCAACAACACCCAGAAACGCCGCCGGCTTTGCTAGGCTCGAGCTCATCTAAGATGGATTGATGCAAAGTGTAAAAGTGTTCCATGGTCTGACAAGTCCACATTTCAAATTGTTTTTGGAAACTGTGGACGTTGTGTCGTCTGGATCCAAGAGGAAAAGAACCATCCGGATTGTTCTAGGCGCAAAGTTGAAAAGCCAGCATCTGTGATGGTATGGGGCTGTATTAGTGCCCAAGGCATGGGTAACTTACACATCTGTGAAGGCACCATTAATGCTGAAAGGTACATACAGGTTTTGGAGCAACATATGTTGCCATCCAAGCAACGTTATCACGGACGCCCCTGCTTATTTCAGCCAGACAATGCCAAGCCACGTGTTACAACAGTGTGGCTTCATAGTAAAAGAGTGCGGGTACTAGACTGGCCTGCCTGTAGTCTAGACCTGTCTCCCATTGAAAATGTGTGGCACAAAATGAAGCCTAAAATACCACAACGGAGACCCCAGACTGTTGTTGAACAACTTAAGCATCAAGCAAGAATGGGAAAGAATCTTAAAAAATTGGTCTCCTCAGTTCCAAAACGTTTACTGAGTGTTGTTAAAAGGAAAGGCCATGTAACACAGTGGTAAAATTGCCCTGTGCCAACTTTTTTGCAATGTGTTGCTGCCATTAAATTCTAAGTTAATGATTATTTGCAAAAAAAATTTAGTTTCTCAGTTCGAACATTAAATATCTTGTCTTTGCAGTCCATTCAATTGAATATAAGTTGAAAAGGATTTGCAAATCATTGTATTCTGTTTTTATTTACGAATTACACAAGGTGCCAACTTCACTGGTTTTGGGTTTTGTAGAAATAGACTTCAAGACTTGTGCAGCGGTGTAGTGTTCTTTGGATCCAGTTGTAGACAGTGTTGTTAAAGAGGTTTTGGTGCCGTAACACAAGAAAATAGATGGTCATTAAAGTTCAGTTGAAGCATATCTCCTGGTGGCCAATGACAGTGCAGTACTTTATATGATAAATACCTGCCATTACTAGTGCTTACCTGTGTTTTCTCATTATTTCCTCCCAGACTTGATGTTTCCCAGGCCAGTTCCTACCTTTAACTGCTGCAAACCAGAGGCTCAACTTGGTGGACTCGCCTGAATCCTTGTTCAAGTTTGATCTGGTGAGACTCTTGTTTACATCCACTCCTTTTTATTGGAATGTTCATCTCTCACAGGCCAATGTAATATTGATCACTGATCAGTGTCGTTTGTGTGTGACCTGCTGTTGAACTTTTTTTTTTGTATTCCACCTGGGTCAGTACTCCATCCTCCTCTGCTACAGTCAGCTCCAGAGAGCACTGGATCTCACCCTGCCTCCTCCTCCTTTCCAGGCTGCTGTTTGCAGATCAGAGGTTAGCCACGCCCCTGACCATGTTTTATTGACGAATTGGAAATTCCCTCTTGCAACCACAAAAAAGTGGCATCAACAAGTGAGAACAAGATGTAGCAGACCTTAGTGTCTCTTTGCTCACACGGCATATCGGATTTATAGTGTGTAGATGTTTGTGTTTTGTATGTCCTGTTTCTGTTTTTAAGATATTTTGGTACATTAAATCATTGTTTACATAAACTGCCTGAAATGCCCTATAATAACCTAAAAAAATACCCAACAGGTGAGTGATCGACCGCAATAATTATCCTGAGTCAATTAGAATTGCTATTGAAACAGTCATCTTAATCACGTTGTTGTCACGCACAGCATGAGACCAAAACAACGCCTAACAATTGACCCACATTACCTCGCCATGGCAAGGCCTCCAACATCATGTTCTCAGAGGGAAGTGGCCACTAAATTGTGTCGTGGTGGTCATCAGCAGGTTGCAAAATACTTAAGTACAGGCCAATAGTTTGGACACACCTTCTCATTCAATGCGCTTACCTTTATTTTCATGACTATTTACATTGTAGATTGTCACTGAAGGCATCAAAACTATGAATGAACACATGTGGAGTTATGTACTTAACAAAAAAAGGTGAAATAACTGAAAACATGTTTTATATTCTAGTTTATTCAAAACAGCCACCCTTTGCGCTGATTACTTTTTTTGCTCACTCTTGGCATTCTCTGGATGAGCTTCAAGAGGTAGTCACCTGAAATGATTTTCACTTCAAAGGTGTGCTCGAAGCTCATCGAGAGAATGCCAAGAGTGTGCAAAGCAGTAATCAGAGCAAAGGGTGGCTATTTTGAAGAAACTAGAATACAAAACATCTTTTCAGTTATTTCACCTTTTTTTGTTAAGTACACAACTCCACATGTGTTCATTCATAGTTTTGATGCCTTCAGTGACAATCTACAATGTAAATAGTCATGAAAATAAAGAAAATGCATTGAATGAGGAGAAGGTGTGTCCAAACTTTTGGCCTGTACTGTATATACTACTTGCTACTTCGGATAATTTCAACAAACAATCCTCAAAACAGCCCACTACCTATAATATGGGCTTTTTAAACATAAGATCATTATCTTCCAAAACGCTATTAGTTAATGAAGTCATTAAAGACAACAAACTTGACGTCGTTGGTCTCGCCGAGACCTGGCTCAAACCAGACGATTTTTTTGCGCTAAATGAAGCATCTCCTCCTGGCTATACCAATACACATGTTGCCCGACCTCTTAAAAGGGTAGGGGGTGTCGCACTAATATACAATGAGAACTATAATCTTACACCTAACCTAAATAATAAACATAACTCGTTTGAGGTGCTCACTTTGAGGTTTGTCACACCGCTGCCTCTCCACCTGGCTGTTATCTACCGCCCCCCTGGGCCCTATTCGGACTTCATCAGTGAATTCTCAGAGTTTGTTGCTGATCTAGTGACGCACGCCGACAATATAATCATAATGGGGGACTTTAATATCCATATGAATACCCCATCGGACCCTCCATGCGTGGCGCTCCAGACTATAATTGATAGCTGTGGTCTTACACAAATAATAAATGAACCCACGCATCGCAACGGTAATACGATAGATCTAGTGCTTGTCAGGGGTGTCACCACCTCTAAAGTTACGATACTCCCGTACACTAAAGTAATGTCTGATCATTACCTTATAAAATTCGAAGTTCTGACTCATTGTCAACAAACTAATAATAATAATAATAACTACTATAGCAGCCGCAACATTAATGCTACCACAACGACGACTCTTACTGACCTACTGCCTTCGGTAATGGCACCATTCCCAAATTATGTGGGCTCTATTGATAACCTCACTAACAACTTTAATGACGCCCTGCGCGACACCATTGATATTGTAGCACCGCTAAAGCTAAAAAGGGCCCCTAAAAGGCGTACCCCATGGTTTACAGAAGAAACTAAAGCCCAGAAATTATCATGTAGAAAGCTGGAACGCAAATGGCGTGCGACTAAACTTGAGGTTTTCCATCAAGCATGGTGTGATAGTTTAATAACTTATAAACGCATGCTTACCTCAGCTAAAGCTAAATATTACTCAAATCTCATCCACCTCAACAAAAATGATCCTAAATTTCTGTTTAGTACAGTAGCATCGCTAACCCAACAAGGGACTCCTCCCAGTAGCTCCACCCACTCAGCAGATGACTTTATGAATTTCTTTAATAAGAAAATTGAAGTCATTAGAAAAGAGATTAAAGACAATGCATCTCAGCTACAACTGGGTTCTATTAACACAGATACGACTGTATATACGACGGATACCGCCCTCCAAAATAGTTTCTCTCTCTTTGATGAAATAACATTGGAGGAATTGTCAAAATGTGTAAATGGGACAAAACAAACAACATGTTTACTTGACCCAATTCCTGGGAAACTTATCAAGGAGCTTTTTGTATTACTAGGTCAGGGGTCGGCAACCCGCGGCTCCGGAGCCGCATGCAGCTCCTTGACCACTCTGATGCGGCTCAGCTACATACATGCCGACCCCCCGATTTTCCCAGGAGACTTATGGATCTCAGTGTCTCTCATAGATTACTCCCAGGGAAAAAATTATCCTATTTACACTCTAATTGCTAAATAAAGGGCGTGCCCTAATTGCACTGCAGTAATTGTCCTCTATAGCATTTACATACAGCATGCCAGTCCAGCCACATGTTGTTGTTACTTGCACACACAGGAGACAGCAAAGCATACTTACTCATCAGCCACACAGCTTACACTGACGGTAGCCGTATCAAACAACTTTAACATTGATACGTTACAAATATGCGCCACACTGTGAACCCACACCAAAAAAGAATGAAAAACACATTTCTGGAGAACATCCCACCGTAACACAACATAAACACAACACAACCATTACCCAGAATCCCATGCAGCCCTAACTCTTCCGGTCTACATTATACACCCCCGCTACCACCAAATCCCCCCACACATCAACCCCCCCCCTCTCCGTGCGTTCGTTGAGCGGAAGAGTTAGGGCTGCATGGGATTCTGGGTATTGGCACCGTCAGTGTAAGATGTGTGGCTGCTGAGGTAGTACGCCTTGCTGTCACTTACATGAGCAAGCTGAAACTGCATTCTACATGTGGTCGAGCAGGTACACGGTTAGGGCAGACTGTAGAGGGCGCCAAATGCAGTGTCATCACGCTCTGATATTTGGGAGTCTCCCGGGAAAAATGAGAGGATTGGCAAGTATGACGCTATCAAGCGCCATTCATTCAAAACTTGCGGGCTGCACTAACATCAAATATCCACATTAAAGTGCGTGCCGGTACGTGTGTCGGAGACCCCTGGTTAACATAGCACAAAGTATTTAAGCTTTGTATGCGGTGTTTTTCATTTTAAATTAAAACATTTTTTTTGTGGCTCCCATTACTTTCTTTAATTTGTGAAACTTGCCAAAATGGCTCTTTGAGTGGTAAAGGTTGCCGACCCCTGTACTAGGTCCATCAGTGTTAAATATTATAAACTTATCACTTTCCTCTGGCACTGTTCCCCTAGCATTCAAAAAAGCAGTTATTCATCCTCTACTCAAAAGACCTAACCTCGATCCTGACCTCATGGTAAACTACCGGCCGGTGTCCCACCTTCCGTTTATCTCGAAAATCCTCGAAAAAATTGTAGCACAGCAGCTAAATGAACACTTAGCGTCTAACAATCTCTGTGAACCTTTTCAATCCGGTTTCAGGGCAAATCACTCTACGGAGACAGCCCTCGCAAAAATGACTAATGATCTATTGCTAACGATGGATTCTGATGCTTCATCTATGTTGCTGCTTCTTGATCTTAGCGCCGCTTTCGATACTGTTGATCATAATATTTTATTAGAGCGTATCAAAACGCGTATTGGGATGACAGACTTAGCCTTGTCTTGGTCTCTTATCTTACTGACAGGATGCAGTGCGTCTCCCATAACAACGTGACCTCGGACTATGTTAAGGTAACGTGCGGAGTTCCCCAGGGTTCGGTTCTTGGCCCTGCACTCTTTAGTATTTACATGCTGCCGCTAGGTGACATCATACGCAAATACGGTGTTAGCTTTCACTGTTATGCTGATGACACCCAACTCTACATGCCCCTAAAGCTGACCAACACGCCGGATTGTAGTCAGCTGGAGGCGTGTCTTAATGAAATTAAACAATGGATGTCCGCTAACTTTTTGCAACTCAACGCTAAGAAAACGGAAATGCTGATTATCGGTCCTGCTCAACACCGACATCTATTTAAAAATACCACCTTAACATTTGACAACCAAACAATTAAACAAGGTGACTCTGTAAAGAATCTGGGTTTTATCTTCGACCCAACTCTCTCGTTTGAGTCGCACATTAAGAGTGTTACTAAAACGGCCTTCTTTCATCTCCGTAATATCGCTAAAATTCGTCCCATTTTGTCCACAAGCGATGCTGAGATCATTATCCATGCGTTCGTTACATCTCGTCTCGATTACTGTAACGTTTTATTTTCGGGCCTCCCTATGTCTAGCATTAAAAGATTACAGATGGTACAAAATGCGGCTGCTAGACTTTTGACAAAAACAAGAAAGTTTGATCATATTACGCCTATACTGGCTCACTTGCACTGGCTTCCTGTGCACCTAAGATGCGACTTTAAGGTTTTACTACTTACGTATAAAATACTACACGGTCAAGCTCCTGCCTATCTTGCCGATTGTATTGTACCATATGTCCCGGCAAGAAATCTGCGTTCAAAGAACTCCGGCTTATTAGTGATTCCCAGAGCCCAAAAAAAGTCTGCGGGCTATAGAGCGTTTTCTATTCGGGCTCCAATACTATGGAATGCCCTCCCGGTAAAAGTTAGAGATGCTACCTCAGTAGAAGCACTTAAGTCTCATCTTAAAACTCATTTGTATACTCTAGCCTTTAAATAGACTCCCTTTTTAGACCAGTTGATCTGCCGTTTCTTTTCTTTTCTTTTCTACTCTGCTCCAAACCCGGGGTGGACCGCTAGCCTGTCCATCAGATGGGGACATCTCTACGCTGCTGACCCGTCTCCACTCGGGATGGTTCCTGCTGGCCCCACTATGGACTGGACTCTCGCTGATGTGTTGGACTTTCACAATATTATGTCAGACCCACTCGACATCCATTGCTTTCGGTCTCCCCTAGGGGGGGGTTACCCACATATGCGGTCCTCTCCAAGGTTTCTCATAGTCATTCACATTGACGTCCCACTGGGGTGAGTTTTCCTTGCCCGTATGTGGGCTCTGTACCAAGGATGTCGTTGTGGCTTGTACAGCCCTTTGAGACACTTGTGATTTAGGGCTATATAAATAAACATTGATTGATTGATTGATTGATATAGAGACTGGAAGAGTCCCAGAAAGGCATGCCTTAATGTGCAAAAGTATTGGATGATAAGTGGATCACACACACAAATGTTGCCATTCCCCTTCTTGTTAGATGACAGCAAGTCCTAAAACATTGAACAGTTGGCTATCAAATGTTAAAACAAGCTCAAATTAGGTTCACCTGTAAAGGTCATGCAGTGGTACCTTGGTTTTCGTTGGTGATCCGTTCTCAAAGGTCGAACAAAAATGTAATCTTATGAAAATGAAATGAAAATGAAATGTTCTTCATACGAAATTAATCTAATTAGTTTGACTTGTCCAGGGTGTACCCCGCCTACCGCCCGATTGCAGCTGAGATAGGCTCCAGCACCCCCCACGACCCCAAACGGGACAAGCGGTAGAAAATGGATGGATGGATAGTTTGTTCCAGACCATACTTGCCAACCCTCCCGAATTTCAGTGCCTCTCCCGAATTTCTCCCGATTTCCAGCCGGACCTGAGTGAGGACAGCCTGTCGTCACGTCCACTTTTCCTCCATATAAACAGCGTGCCGGCCCCAGTCACGTTATAACATCTGCGGCTTTTGGAGCTCAGTGCGCAACTGCACACACAACAAGAAGGAGACTATTATATATGTCTCCGCTATCCATAGGTTTATCTATAACTCATAAAGTAGGCAGGCACGGAGCTATTTCTCAGTGTGTGTTTATTCCAGCCGGCACGTTAATACACTGACACACAACATCCGGATTCCCATCATGCATTGCTTCAAAACTACGGCAAGTAGTAGAGAGGATTGTTATGTGTGTGTATATGTGTAAATAAATGAACACTGAAATTCAAGTATATATACATATTAGGGCTGTGAATCTTTGGGTGTCCCACGATTCGATTCAATATCGATTCTTGGGGTCACGATTCGATTCAAAATCGATTTTTTTTCAATTCAACATGATTCTCGATTCAAAAACGATTTTTTTTCAATTCAACATGATTCTCGATTCAAAACAATTCTCTATTCATTCAATACATAGATTTCAGCAGGATCTACCCCAGTCTGCTGACATGCAAGCAGAGTAGTAGATTTTTGTAAAAAGCTTTTATAATTGTAAAGGACAATGTTTTATCAACTGATTGCAATAATGTAAATTTGTTTTAACTATTAAATGAACCAAAAATATGACTTATTTTATCTTTGTGAAAATATTGCACACAGTGTGTTGTCAAGCTTATGAGATGCGATGCAAGTGTAAGCCACTGTGACACTATTGTTCTTTTTTTATTTTTATAAATGTCTAATGATAATGTCAATGAGGGATTTTTAATCACTGCTATGTTGAAATTGTAACTAGTATTGATAATGTTGTTGATAATTTTAATTTTTGTTTCACTATTTTTGGTTTGTTTTGTGTCGTGTTTGTGTCTCCTCTCAATTGCTCTGTTTATTGCAGTTCTGAGTGTTGCTGGGTCGGGTTTGGTTTTGGAATTGGATTGCATTGTTATGGTATTGCTGTCTATTGTTTTGTTGGATTGATTAATTAAAAAAAATAAAAAATAAAAAAATGTAAATAAATAAATTAAAAAATAAAAATGGACTTTTTAAAAATGAGAATCGATTCTGAATCGCACAACGTAAAAATCGCGATTCGAATTCGATTCGATGTTTTCCCACACCCTTAATACAGTACACACATATATATATATATATATAAAAGAAATAATTGAATTTCAGTGAATTCTAGCTATAAATATACTCCTCCCCCCTTAACCCCGCCCCCTGGTCCGACCCCCCCATCTCCCGAATTCGGAGGTCTCAAGGTTGGCAAGTATGTTCCAGACACACAACAATATTAACATAAAATATGTTTTTATAGAAAACTTTACTTGCAGAAAATAATACAAAAGACATAAATTACAAATTAAATGACTAAATGAACATTTAGCATCACTTTTACCTTTATTAAAGACTTGTGGGTAAAGAAGGCTACCTTTTTACTTTGCAACAAGTTTTTTCTTGAATTAGTCTTGTTTTTCCACCTTCTTTATGTGGGCACTAGCAACTTTGTGGTCACACTCGATGATTAAAAAAAACAGAGACTGCGTCACCAACACATTGAATTCTTTGTTAGGGCACTCAATTACTCACGGAATAATAAGTGTGTTACACGATGTGTGATAACCGAGATACTACGCGAAAACCGGGACACAATTGTTGAAAAAGGTTCATTGAAAAGTGGGTTATACGAAAAGCAAGCAGTACATCTTAGGTTTATTTCCACCCAAAACTCAACTTAGTGTATGTATCCTGTTACGTGGACTAAAATGTTACTCTTCTGCTTCAAATGTACTCGTTTGTTGCTGTAAACGTACTCATTGTGTCAAAACGATTACATAAAGGTGTTGATTGTAAATAATTGACAATGCGAGGCAGCAGGTAAGTACTTTTAGTTTTGTTTTTATTGATTTCCTCATCCTAGTTACATGAATGACCCATCACATAATCATACAAGAGAGTGTTTTTGGCACATGTGGGAAAAAAAGGTTTGCCACATTTGGTACAAAAAGGTAATTCACATCGAAATGCAAAAACAACTTATTCCATTCCTGAAATGACAAGAACTTGTTGAAATTGTGAGATTTTTCTGCTGCATTTTCATTTCTGATGAGCTTCAGTTTATCAGGAAAAACACAAACAAAATCTACATTCCAAATTCAGGAGGGATAGGCTTGACCTGCTCTGTGCATACCTTTTTCTTAAATGATACAAATACATTTATCAGTTTTATCAGCACTTTTTGGTTACGGTTTTATTCATTACTCTATACTCGTGTTAAGAATTTCAATGTGAAGTAAGACACAACAAAAAATAAAAGAAACCTGTAGGGACACTCATATAACAAGCAGTTTAATAGCATAATGCTGTCAGTATGGGTGTACACCTGTTATGCACTTCAGCTATTTTTGATGGGATAACATACAATCCAGTCAGGTGTTTTCAAATAAAACTGAAGCCCTAAGCCAAGAACCCAAAGACACCTTAGCGCCATCTTTAATGTTTACTTCCACGGTTACACATTAACATTCAGTTAATAAAGCTCATCGTTCAGGCTAAACAGATGCTGCCGTTTTTCCACGCTCAAGACAGGAGAAAGGGCAAAAACAAACCCTAATCTCTTCAAGGCCTGTGCATGTGTTCCAGTGACAATTTGGGCGCTACCACAGGTCCAACTGGTTCTTCTTGTCATGAGTCAGTGTGTCACCGTAACTATTCCAGTTCAATGGAAAACATGAATTATAAACAACGATCAAAACGCCCTGTGCATTCCTAAATACCATAAAAGAAAGTGCTCTTTGGCATCCTGAGAAGCTGTGTGTCTTTGCGCCGTAAAATGTAGTCAAATCTGAGAGCCAAGCAACCCTCATGTCGGCATCAAATGATAAACACGCCATAAAGCCATAAATGCTTATCAAACTGTCTGGGTGAGAAATAACTGATTCTTTTTGGCCTACACAGTAGAACCCCTGACTCATGTTGTCATAAGCGGTTGTCGACCTAACCGAAACAGTCAATAGTCTTTGCTTACACATTTACTTGTGACTTTGGATGTTGACAGGAGGACGATACTCAAAATTTTGTAACCTACTGCAGTTTTTTTTTGTTATAAACGTTGTTCATTTTTGCATATTTTTGTTTGGATTCTTCTTCCTTACTATCCAGATTATCAATGACATGCTTTTATTTTGAAGCGCATACTTTGCACTGAACCCTGTGCATGTTTTAATGGAGTCTTAAAAAAGTAGTCATGTCGCCGTTATCATGTAACACTGCTTAGTGATAATGATACAATCGTCGATACTAAAACACGTCTAAATAAACAGACTCATAGAAAAGACCCCTTTGGCTGTCACATGTTATGTTGACTTCAGGTGGGGCGTGAGTTAGTTGTCAACACAAACAGGTTTGACTGTACTGTATATGGAGAAAACGCATTTCACTTTACAACCAAGTATCCCTTTGTGCTTCCCTTTTTTTGGTATCGTGCAATTTGTGATGTTGGCTCAAGTGCGCTGCTATTTTGCAACAGTACACTTGAAGTTAGTTCAGTGGAGCTCAGCTGTTAATATTCAAGGCCTGCTTGTAAGCTTCAGTCACATTATCGCAGTCTGTAATGGAGAAGGCGCTGTCGGCCATCCCGGACTCGTAGCAGCTCCACGGCCTCTGCTCTCCCAGCACACGGTCTTCTTGGATTCCCAGCAGGTTGTCGGCAGACACGCATGCTCTCATTAAGGGCCTGCCTGCTTTCTCCGTGTGTGCCGGTGGTCCGACACGGTCTGGAAGATCCAGCTGGTCAAAAGACTCAGAGGACAGAATGCTGTCCTTGCTGATGGCCTCACCTGGCCTCATCCTGGAGCCCCGGTGCGGTAAAGAAACCGCCAGCTGATCCAAGGAGCCAAACTCCTGCAGCCCGCCTGAGGAGTACTTCCCGTTCCGCTTAAGGATGCCTTTCCGATGGGTTGGTGCTGAGGGGCACGCTTTAAAGCCGGAGTCACTATTCTCAGGAGAGGAGGAGTAGTAGCCTGACTCCTGCTCTGTGGGCTTCTTTAGGATACCTTTCCGAGGTTGCGTCGCAGCACAGGCTGCACTGGCTGTGGGGGACAAACCCAAAATACTCTGATGCTCCAGTGTTGCGACCGCGGGAACCTCGCTCGTGACTTTCTGTTTGATACTATTTCTTCTTTTCAAAATACCCTTGGAAGGCCGAGTGTCCGCACATGTTTCGTGCGCAGGCTGGGAGACGTTGTTCTCCTTCCGCGACCTACGCAGAGAGCGTTGGCGCACCACGTCGCCGCCGCTGCCGTGTGGGCGGAGCAGGCAGCGCATCTTGGAGCCGTTCTCCAGCAAAGGTCTGGATGTACGCCGCAGCCAACTGGCAACGCTGGCCAGCCCGGCCGGGTGGGACATCGATTTTGTGGACGTCGTCTCCTCCACTTTCGTCTCACCCAAGAGGGACTTCTGGTAGCCCCAGTTCAGCCACCAGTGTCCCGCTATCTCCTCTATGGTAGCTCTGCGATCTGGGTTTACCATCAGCATCCAGCGAATGAGGCCACAAGCATCTGGTCGGGGGAGAGAAGTGTAAACACATTTAAATGCTAAGACTTACTTTTATTGTCATTCAAATTTGAACTTTACAGTACAGATAAGAACGAAATGTAGTTGCATTAGTTTGTTGTAGTGCATAATAAAAGAGCAATAAGGTCAATCAATGTTTACTTCTATAGCCCTAAATCACAAGTGTCTCAAAGGGCTGCAAAAGCCACAACGACATCCTCGGCTAAGATCCCACATCAGGACAAAAAAAACCTCAACCCAATGGGATGACAATGAGAAACTTTGGAGGGGACTGCGTATATAAATAAATAGATTACTGTTCAGATGAATATATTGCACTTTTGCATATGCATCCACGTTTAAGGATGTATGTTGTATTGTCTTTGTATTCCAGCGAGTTAATCCGTTTTTTGGGGGGAATTGAGGGGATTATTATGATGCATTCAAGAGTCTGATGGCCTGAGGGAAGAAGCTGTTACAGAACCTGGAGTTTCTGCTATGGAGGCTGCGGAACCTCTTTCTAGAGTCCAGCAGTGAAAACAGTGCTTGGTGGGGGTGGGAGGAGTCTCTGCAGATTTTCTGAGCCCTGGTCGGGCAGCGGCTTTTTGCGATTTCCTAAAACATCTACCGGTAAATAAAAAAACACAAAAGAAATTAAACACTCACCAGAAGGTTTGATTGGTTTGCGGTAGTTTCCGGTGCTAATCTGCTGGACCAGTGCCTTGTGGCTGTTTCCATCAAAGGGCATAGTGCCGTGGACCATGGTGTACAACAGCACCCCGAGGGACCACGTGTCCACCTCCGGGCCACGGTATGGGCGTCCATTTACAATCTCTGGGGACGCGTACAGTGGGCTGCCACAAAACGTCTGCAGGTACTCGTCCCCGTTGTAAAGGTTGGACAAGCCAAAGTCTGCAATCTGTCAGAAAAAAGTGTTAGGGTTTCATTGAGAAATGTAAATGTTTCTGGATATGACCCAATTACTAGGACAAGAATATTTGGTGTCACATTAACTCTAAATTCCTCACAAAATTCCATTTGAGTTCCAAAATACCCACCATCACTTTGGTGGGTTTATCTGTATTATTACACGTTTTGGTGCACACCTTTAGGGGACTGATAAGCACAAGTGCCTTTGCATGGGCGTTAGCGGGACTTAGCAACTAATTGTCATACTTGCCAACTTTGAGACCTCCAAATTAGGGAGATTTGGGGGAGTCGGAGTGAGGTGGGCGGGATCAGGGGTCGTGGTTAAGGAGGAGGAGTATATTCATAGCTAGAATTCACTTAAATTCAAGTATTTCTTATATATATATAAATAAAATACATTCTTGACTTTCAGTAAATTCTAGCTATATATAAATATGTATTTTATTATATATATATATACATATAAATAAAATAAATACTTGAATTTCAGTGTTCATTTATTTACACATATACACACACATAACACTCCTCTCTACTCATTGTTGTATTTGAAAGTGCAATGCTTTGCAGCCAGTAGCACAGCCTTTGAAGGAGCAAAGGTATGTGCAGTGTAATATTCTGGGTTGGAGTCAATAACCAGGCGAGGTGATGAAGTTACGTCTCTTTACTTCATACTTCAGAACCGACTCCCACATTTGCCGTCAGGGTGCGCAATACAACGTAAACCGTTGGCCAACCAAAAATTTTTTGGTTGGCCAACGGTTTACGTTGTATTGCGCACCCTGACGGCAAGTGTGGGAGTCGGTTCTGAAGTATGAAGTAAAGAGCGGACGTGACGACAGTCTGTCCTCACTCAGGTCCGCACGGACCTGGAGGGGGCGTGCCTTAAGTCCGGCTGTAAATCGGGAGAAATTCGGGAGAATGGTTGTCCCGGGAGATTTTCGGGAGAGGCACTGAAATTCGGGAGTCTCCTGGAAAATTCAGGAGGGTTGGCAAGTATGCCAATTACCCATAAGTCATTGACCATTTCTCTCATGATTATAAAACTGGAGGTAGAGATGCACACTTTTATTTCAATCCAAAACTAATAACTTTCTGCTTCTCAGGACCATTTTACCTTTAGATTGACTATAGTTTGTGCACACCTGGATGTAAGACAGATTCAAACAAAGGTGGATTTGACAAAGTGTGTCTGTAGATTTGTCCTGACAAAAGCTAGCATCTTCAACTTGTGATGAGCCGGTGCCCGGATCATGTTTTATTTTAGTTTAAGTCTCTCTTAGTTCTGTTTCATCACCCCTGGGTTTGTGTTTCTTAGTTGCCATGGGTGATGATTATTTTCACCTGCCTCTGATTAGTGTTCGGGACTTTCACCTGCTCCCCAGCACTAATCAGAGAGCTATTTATTCCTGCTTTTCGCCACACTCGGTCTGGCTGTTTTGTTTGATCCTGCAACATGTTACGTTCGTTATCCTAGCTTCTTGTTCTTGTTCCTGTGCTTAGCTCTACCCTAGTTTCCCGTGCCATCGTTACGGTTGGGGGGTCGCATGGTTATGCGCAGGTCGTTTCCCCAAGATGCAGATGGAACTCCGGAAGCAGTGTGCAGGCAGAATTCTTGATTTTATTTTCATAAATCAGGCAAGAAAACAAGAACAGAAAAAGCATGCCGATTTCACAGGAAACTAGAGTAGAGCTAAGCACAGGAACAGGAAGCTAGGATGTTGCAGGAGCAAACAAAACAGCCAGACCGAGTGGGGTGAAAGGTAGGAATAAGTACTAGGGGTGTGGGGAAAAATCGATTCGAATTTGAATCTTACACTTGCATCACATCTCATAAGCTTGACAACACACTGTGTCCAATATTTTCACAAAGATAAAATAAGTCATATTTTTGGTTCATTTAATAGTTAAAACAAATTTACATTATTGCAATCAGTTGATAAAACATTGTCCTTTACAATTATAAAAGCTTTTTACAAAAATGTACAACTGTGCTTGCATGTCAGCAGACTGGAGTATATCCTGCTGAAATCCTATGTATTGAATGAATAGAGAACCGTTTTGAATCGGGGAAAAAAAATTGTTTTTTAATCGAGAATCGTGTTAAATTGAAAAAAAAAAAATCGATTTTGAATCGAATCGTGACCCCAAGAATCGATATTGAATCGAATCGTGGGACACCCAAAGATTCACAGCCCTAATAAATACCTCTCTGGTTAGTGCCCGGGAGCAGGTGAGTGTCCAGAACACTAAAGAGAGGCAGGTGAAAATAATCATCACCCATGGCAACTAAGAAACACGAACCCAGGGGTGATGAAACAGAACTAAGAGAGTCTTAAACTAAAATAAAACATGATCCGAGAAACGGATCATCACACAACTATGGTAAGAGGCTTGTCGTCCAACGGCATAATTTCTATGATGAAATCTTTGGCACTCGGGTTGTCGTCTCTAGCTGTCGTCTTTTTTCAACATTTTAAAAGCTGTGGTGATTGGATCAAGCCTTAGGCTTTTCTTTGCAGCTGGCTTCTTTAACAGCAGGCGTATTCCCATAGGCTTGCAAAACACAGTTGTAGTACAGCTGGTGTTTCAGGTGGCTGATATCTTTGATGTGTTCAAGCGTGATTTATGTCCCCTTCCTGGCAGAATGTTTGCAGAATATTTCATGCAAATAGCACACAAAAGGTCTTCCTCTGAAGCCGTGAAGAAGTCCCACACGATCAATGTTTACGATGAGCTCAGGGGAAGTTCACAACAGGCTCATTTGTGACACAGTGTGGGTAATCTCGTCTCATTCAAGCGTTTTGTTATTGAATATCAGCTATTTTTGAATGTTATAAAATGTATCGTTGTGATGTCATGATTCTCCATATCGGCCTGATAATTTATCGTGCACCCCTACCTTGAGGATATCTGTATTATGTTTATGCCAGCATGTCTACCAAAGTGTTTTAAACACAATCCACAAGGGGCGCCACAAAAGTAATTTAGTCATGTAAAAAAAAAATCTGTACACTCATGAGGTATATGTAATGTACGTAGACTGTATAACAACGTTAGCAATAGCTGCATACCTTGACGTTGCCATTGCCATCCAGTAGAATATTCTCCAGTTTTAGATCCCGGTGTACTATTCCATTCTAGGAAAAGAAGACAGTCTGTATCAGTTATTGTCATCACAACATTTTATCAGTCAAATTCCACACATTTTTATAGCAGGTTGTCTACATTACATAAAATATTAATAGTTTTCCTCTGTGTAAGAACACATTCCTATCTTTCCTCTTTTGCAGTGTCAGCTATGTTTCATTATCCTTGGCTCTGCAGGGGGGCATGCCTTCTGCTAATGTTTGCTTTGCCTTTAAAAAAAAATACACCGGTCATCCAGTCCTTAAAAAGGAAAGGACGCTTGTAGCAAGGCGACATGCTCAGTGTTTTGCAGTGTAATTTTACCATGTTAACTTTATTTATATAGCATTTTAACACCATGCACCGTTAAAAACAAAGCGCTGTGCATCAGGGATCAGTAAAATATGGGAAAGCATAAAAACGAAACACATTTCTTTAGGGAATCGATAGTTTTCAGTTTTTCAGAAGTGAAAGTTGTGTCAAATGTAACAATCAGTTGGACCATGGACTTTGATAGTGTAATTTTCTGGGTAATCATTACCTAGCTTACATTTAAAGCATATCCACTGAGGCGCTTAACTGTGCGGCGCTGTGCGTGTGTGCTTGTTCTCTTCCATCACGCTCTCATTAGTGACACCGCCTCCCTCACTTCAGTGTTCATTTCCCTCTGCATTGTTCCCAAAGCATCACCCATTCCAATCAGCCCGCTGACAGTTATTAATGGCCATTATGTAACAGCGGGAGTTAAGGTGCCCTGGAAGGAACAAGAGTTGAGCAACTGGTCCGAGGGGAGCTCTATGTCATTAGTGTGCACATCGGAGGGATGAGGCAGCGCTAAGAGGGGATGTCGGGTCATTCAAGGTTAAATTTGGGTGTTTAAACCGTTGTGAATAAGACCAGGCCTTACCTGATGGCAATAGTGCACGGCGGACACAATTTGTCTGAAGAAGTGCCTGGATTCCCGCTCAGAGATGGTTCTCCTGTCGCAGATGTAGTCGTACAGGTCACCCCGGCTCGCGTACTCCATCACGATCACGATCTTGTCCTTGTTCTCAAACACTGGAAGAAACAGACAATACTACTTATAGTTGTCCTTTATTGCCTTCCATGTGCAGCTGCGCAATCTAACGAGATCAAATATAAGAGATGTAGACATGGAATATTCTGTGTTCCGCTTAGCACTATATTAGGAGGTTTTCCCGCCCCCTGAAGGAGGTCATGTTCATTTAAATGTAATAACAATTTCTGTATATAGATCAATCCAAGCAGAAGTAATGTAAAGTTACTTTTCATATAGAAGAGGTGTATATAGTACAGGCCAAAAGTTTGGACACACATTCTCATTCAATGTGTTTTCTTTATTTTTATGACTATTTACATTGCAGATTGTCACTGAAGGCATCAAAACTATGAATGAACTAGGGCTGCAACTAACGATTAATTTGATAATCGATTAATCTGTCGATTGTTACTTCGATTGATCGATTAATAATCGGATAAAAGAGACAAACTACATTTCTATCCTTTCCAGTATTTTATTGAAAAAAAACAGCATACGGGCACCATACTTATTTTTATTATTGTTTCTCAGCTGTTTGTACATGTTGCAGTTTATAAATAAAGGTTTATAAAAAAAATAAAAAAATAAAACTTTTTTTTAAAATAAATACAAAAAATTGCGTCTGCGCATGCACATAGCACAGATCCAACGAATCGATGACTAAATTAATCGCCAACTATTTTTGTAATCGATTTTAATCGATTTAATCGATTAGTTGTTGCAGCCCTAAAATGAACACATGTGGAGTTATGTACTTAACAAAAAGGTGAAATAACTGAACACATTTTCTATATTCTAGTTTCTTCAAAATAGTCACCCTTTGCTTGTATTACTTTTTCGCACACTCTTGGCATTCTCTCGATAAGCTTCAAGAGGTATTCACCTGAAATGGCTTTCACTTCACAGGTGTGCTTGAAGCTCATTGAGAGAATGCCAAGTGTGTACAAAGCAGTAATCAGAGCAAAGGGTGGCTATTTTGAAGAAACTAGAATATAAAACATGTTTTCAGTTATTTCACCTTTTTTTGTTAAGTACATAACTCCCCTTTTGTTCATTCATAGTTTTGATGCCTTCAGTGACAATCTACAATGTAAATAGTCATGAAAATTAGGAAAATGCATTGAATGAGAAGGTGTGTCCAAACTTTTGGCCTGTACTGTATGTTGTCCTTTTACTAAACAAACTAAGAAGCCATTCCTTATTTACGTGACATTTCTGTCTTCATGTTGGCATGTTTACAATTCTTCACCTGCTGTCTGCATCGTGTGCTGAGGAGTGATCACATTAATAAAACTAGTAAGGCTGCAGCTAACGATTATTTTTCTATCGATTAATCTATAGATTATTTTTTCAATTAATCGGTTAATCTATAGATTATTTATTTCGATTAATCTATAGATTATTTTTCCTTTTACCGATTATTTTTTTATTCAAAATGAAGAGGAAAAAATAAATGTAGGCCCGTTTTTTCAAAAGGCATGGCTTTTATTTACAAAAAAAAAGAAGTATGGCCACTCAGTCAACATTGACAACAACATGACTAAATATTCTGTAACAATGTAAACATTTAAAACTTTTAACATTTAACAAAATTAAAAGTAGCTTATTTGCTTTTTAATGTGCAAATATACAAGTCAACATCCAGTGCAAATCTTAATATTCTGCAATAGTATAAGCATTTCAAAAGTAAAAGTATTGCTTATTTTGCTTTAAAATGTGCAAAAATAAAGATAAACATCCAATACAAAAAAGTGCAAAACGAAATATTCTGTAACAACAGTGTAAACATTTCAACAAAAGTGAAAGTATTGCTTATTTGCTAAAATGTGCAAAAATAAAGATAAACATCTAATACAAAAAAGTGCCAATCTAAATATTCTGGAGCACTGTAAACATTAAGTATTGCTTTTAAAATGTGCAAAATAAACATCCAGTTCAACACAGTACACAATAACCAATTCTACTCATTCCAGTGAGTGACTAACAGTTGTAATGAAGAAAGGTTAGCATGTCTACATGCTCTGCTTCTTTTCTTGTTTACAATATTCCCAGCAGCTGAAAATAGGCGCTCAGAAGGGGTCGATGTGGCTGGAACTGAGGGCTAATTAGCAGAGGTGTGGACTCGAGTCACATGACTTGGACTCGAGTCAGACTCGAGTCATGAATTTGATGACTTTAGACTCGACTTGACAAAATGTAAAGAGACTTGCAACTCGACTTAGACTTTAACATCAATGACTTGTGACTTCACTTGGACTTGAGCCTTTTGACTTGACATGACTTGCTACTTTCCCCAAAACCTAAAGCTTAAAAAGTTATTTGGGAGCGCTCCGTAGCTTTCATTTTGTACGTGTCTGTCTATCAGCGTGTGTGCTGCGCGTCAGCGTGTGTGCTCTCAGTACAACAGCCAATCAAATTAGATCTACATTGTTTTCATCACACAGCATTGATCCAATCAAATTGCAGGACAACCAATGAACAAGAGTTGTCAAACAACGCGCCAGTGAGAAAGATTTATACCAAAGTTGGTTTCGTTCGGGTATAAAAACTACGACTTGGTCAACGAATTGCCGTATGCAAATCACGCAGTTCGAATATTACAGACGGAGACGCAACAACTTCCAACTTCGTTCGACATTTGAAGTTGCACAAAGAAGGGTAAGTTTTGAATGTAAGATAACGTTTATTGGCTAAGTAACATGACTTTTATTTGCTGTGTAGTTAAATCAGTGAGGCTGTAAACTCACTGCTAACGTCATAACCATGGACATCTTATAAGGGTACACAGCATCGAGCGCTACTGCCTACTGGCGCAGACGAGACGCGGGGCCGCCATCTTGGAGTGGTGATCCGCTCCACTCAGTGCAATTCATTTGGCAGGAGCAATGAACTGTCAACGCATTTAATTCATTTTACCTCACTGAATACCACTCATTTTCACGCGCTTTTTTGTCATACGTGTAGCTATGATAACGGACACATGTTTTATTATTCATAGTTTGCTTAACAGTAATAGAATATTCTTATACGCTATAAGTGACCAGACGTCCGAGATTAAAACTGGGAATATAATCCCAGAGAAGGGGGGAAAAAACGGTCAGCTATTTTTAAATTGAAGAAACAATATGATTACTTTATATATACATGCTACATAAACAATGTATGAATACATTAGATATCTATATATCTTATAGACCGTATCTCTGTTGCTGCAGCAGCAGAGAGTTTATTCTGTCGTGACACTTTGTATTGATATTTTGTTTTACATTCTTCCCTTAAATGATCATGTTTACAGTGATTGTTATATATGTATTTTTTATGTATGTCGCTTTGGATAAAAGCGTCTGCCAAATACTTAAACATATATAAACACCTGAAAGTCTTTATATCAGCTAAAACCACCAATCTGTTTCACTGGATTCAGAATAAAACCAAATTCTGTTTTACCCAACAATGTTAGTATTTGAATATTGTTACTTGAAGACTTATTCCTGGTTACAATTATACTGTTAAGAAAGTATTGTCTTATATTTTGCCTAAAATGAGAATGCATTATAATCAATGGCGGCTGGTGAATTTTGTTTTAGGTGGGGCAGAAAGTTTGTAAACCAAACCCCTGTATGGGGCGTCATCGTCCCCCAGAAGATTTATTTGTGATTTTCACATACAAATATTGAATATCTTTGCTCCTTCTCAACTCTGTGGTAATGTTATTTTCATAAAATACAACCAATAGTACATTAATGTTAAATCTTACTTGTGAAAAGTAATCCCCCGATTCCTATTTTCAACAGTTCGCTCATTTGAGCAGGAAAACGCTGAACACCAGCCCGGCATCTTTGTTTTCTACCTGTCAACTGTCAGTTTAGGCTGCTCGCCGGCTCCTCATCACCACTTCAAGATGCAAATTGCTCGCGTCACAGCAACCAATATTGCGTCTACTTATAAGATGTTTATGGTTATAACGTCATTTCAAACACGGCAATATGTTGCGTCCACTGCAGTTTGCTACCTTTTTCATACTTCTTGTCAAGTGATTTTTTTAAGCAGGGTTGCATGAGGTACCTAAACATAACGTTACGTTAGTCAATGTATCACACACAGTAACATAACGTTAGACGGCGGTCAGCAGCACCGCATATTTTAGCCACCTACAAAAAGACAAACATAGTCAAATAAAGGTCAGTTAAAATATATACTATATTAAGAATATGTGTACATATTGCATAGGGCCCTGACATCTAAAAAGTACAACTCTGTTCATTGTTATGTTCATGTATTTGTTATGTTTTTCATGTGTACGCACACATCAACACACATACAGTATGAGATGAGATCAATGAGATAAGGTAAGAACAGAATAGAAACTGCTGTGGAACTAGTTACAATGCAATATGCCATGGAAATACAATGTTAACACTTTTGTACAAATAAGTACAGTTGCACTTGTTTTTGCAAATGTGTTTATTCTGTAAAGGAATGAGTTAAATGTTTAAAATTGTTTAAACTATTAAAATGACTGGTTAATAGTGCTATTATGAATTGCAATGTCAGTACTATTTTCTTTCCTGCTATTTCAAATGCACTTGTTTTAATAAATAAATACAGCGGTTTAAAAGCATACACAATCTGTGTAAAAATATTAGTCTGTGGTCAAAAGGACCTGAAAGGACTCGAAACTCAAAATGCAGGACTTGTGACTTGACTTGAGACTTTCCAGTCTTGACTTTGGACTTGACTCGGGACTTGCCTGTCTTGACTCGGGACTTGACTCGAGACTTGAGGGCAAAGACTTGAGACTTACTTGTGACTTGCAAAGCAATGACTTGGTCCCACCTCTGCTAATTAGCCTTCACCTCAAGCCAGGACTGCGAGCGAGCTGAGCTGCAGTTTATATTTCTAGAAGGTCAACGGGCTCATAGTGATGTTACTAGCAGTTGACTGGGAGGTGTTTATTATCATTTGGGGAGAGTCCGCTGCCTGATGCTCACCTGCTAAACACCTATCTGCTCGACGCTGAAGCGCTGACTACATGCGCTCTGAATACGCACTGCTGATTGGCTGATAATGCTTCGTGTGTACCAATCAGATGGTTGTGGGGGTGGGACAATGCTGCGTGTGTACCAATCAGATGGTTGTGTGGGTGGGACAATGCTGCGTGCTGAGACAGAGGCAGAGGAGCGAAGCAGCTTGTTAAGACTTTAGCAGCTAAAGTTAGCTTTAGCTTAGAAACTCGTTCGGTACACCCCCGTACCGAACCGAAAGCCCCGTACCGAAACGGTTCAATACAAAACACGTACTGTTACACCCCTAGCAGATACAAATGACACATTCATGTTTTTGTGTAATGATGACAACGTATGCTCGCGCAGACGATTGACTAGTTGATGGTTTTCTTTTCAAATGTTCGTTCATAGCCGTTGTGCTGCTATGATAGGCCATTTCCGCTCGACACAGTGTGCATACAACAACATTATTAGGCCGTTTATTGAAATACTCCCACACTTTTGACCACTTTTGGCATGCTTTTCCCCCCTAGCTCGCACCGCTCGCATCGTCTGCTTTGCGCTTCGCCATGATGGTAGTGTGACGTAAATATGCGACGCGTCGACGCACAAAAACGGCGTCGAAGTATTTACGTAACCGATGACGTCGACTACGTCGACGCGTCGTTTCAGCCTTAAAAACTAGACATTAAAACTAACCACTCGTTCCTTATTTCATTTCGGACATTTCCTGAGAGTGTCATTAAAATCCGGCCAGAACTTTTTGAGCTATGTCGCTAGTTAACAAACCCCAGCATACATATTAAATAAATGAACATAAAAGTCCGCTTATAGCGTAGCCAATGTGAGCTCCACTATTTCGCCCATAAAATCCGATAAATACCCATTCAAAAAGCGCCAACAATACTCAATTTACATTTTGTGACTTGAATATTAAAGGCCTACTGAAACCCACTACTACCGACCATGCAGTCTGATAGTTTATATATCAATGATGAAATCTTAACATTGCAACTAAGGCTGAAACGACGCGTCGACGTAGTCGACGTCATCGGTTACGTAAATACGTCGACGCCGTTTTTGTGCGTCGCATATTTACGTCACACTACCGTCATGGCGGAGCGCAAAGCAGACTGTGCGAGCGAGGGGAAAAACGCACGCCAAAAGTCGTCAAAAGTGTGGGAGTATTTCAATACACAGCCTAATAATGATGTTGTATGCACACTGTGTCGAGCGGAAATGGCCTATCATAGCAGCACAACGGCTATGAACGAACATTTGAAAAGAAAACCATCAACTAGTCAATCGTCCGCGTTAGCATACGTTGTCATCATTACACAAAAACATGAATGTGTCATTTGTATCTGCTAGGGGTGTAACGGTATGTGTTTTGTATTGAACCGTTTCGGTACGGGGCTTTCGGTTCGGTACGGGGGTGTACCGAACGAGTTTCTAAGCTAAAGCTAACTTTAGCTGCTAAAGTCTTAACAAGTTGCTTTGCTCCTCTGCCTCTGTCTCAGCACGCAGCATTGTCCCACCCACACAACCATCTGATTGGTACACACGCAGCATTGTCCCACCCACACAACCATCTGATTGGTACACACAAAGCATTATCAGCCAATCAGCAGTGCGTATTCATAGCGCATGTAGTCAGCGCTTCAGCGTGGAGCAGATAGGTGTTTAGCAGGTGAGCATCAGGCAGCGGACTCTCCCCAAATGATAATAAACACCTCCCAGTCAACTACTAGTAACATCACTATGAGCCCGTTGACCTACTAGAAACTTAAACTGCAGCTCAGCTCGCTCGCAGTCCTGGTTTGAGGTGAAGGCTAGTTACCTCTCAGTTCCAGCCACATTGACCCCTTCTGAGCGCCTATTTTCAGCTGCTGGGAATATTGTAAACAAGAAAAGAAGCAAAGCAAGTAGACATGCTAACCTTTCTTCATTACAACTGTTAGTCACTCACTGGAATGAGTAGAATTGGTTATTGTGTACTGTGTTGGACTGGATGTTTATTTTGCACATTTTAAAAGCAATACTTAATGTTTACAGTGCTCCAGAATATTTAGATTGGCACTTTTTTGTATTGGATGTTTATCTTTATTTTTGCACATTTTAGCAAATAAGCAATACTTTCACTTTTGTTGAAATGTTTACACTGTTGTTACAGAATATTTCGTTTTGCACTTTTTTGTATTGGATGTTTATCTTTATTTTTGCACATTTTAAAGCAAAATAAGCAATACTTTTACTTTTGAAATGCTTATACTATTGCAGAATATTAAGATTTGCACTGGATGTTGACTTGTATATTTGCACATTAAAAAGCAAATAAGCTACTTTTAATTTTGTTAAATGTTAAAAGTTTTAAATGTTTACATTGTTACAGAATATTTTGTCATGTTGTTGTCAATGTTGACTGAGTGGCCATACTTTTTTTTTTGTAAATAAAAGCCATGCCTTTTGAAAAAAATGGCCTACTTTTTTTTTTCATCTTCATTTTAAATAAAATAAAATAAAAAATAATCGGTAAAAGGAAAAATAATCTGTAGATGAATCGAAAAAAATAATCTATAGATTAACCGATTAATCGAAAAAAATCTATAGATTAATCGATAGAAAAATAATCGTTAGCTGCAGCCTTAATTGCAACACATGCCAATACGGCCGGGTTAACTTATAAAGTGCAATTTTTAATTTCCCGCTAAACTTCCGCTTGAAAACGTCTTTGGATGATGACGTATGCGCGTGACGTATGCGCGTGACGTATGCGCGTGACGTAGCCAGTGAAACAGAAGTATCGGTACCCCATTGAAAACAATACAAAATAGCTCTGTTTTCATCTCATAATTCCACAGTATTCTGGACATCTGCGTTGGTGAATCTTTTGCAATTTGTTTAATGAACAATGGAGACTGCAAAGAAGAAAGTTGTAGGTGGGATCGGTGTATTAGCGGCTGGCTGTAGCAACACAACCAGGAGGACTTACTTGGATAGCAGACGCGCTAGCCAACGCTAGCCGCCAACCGCACGGATGATCGTGGTGAAGTCCTTCGTCGCGCCGTCGATCGCTGGAACGCAGGTGAGCACGGGTGTTGATGAGCAGATGAGGGCTGGCTGGCATAGGTGGAGCGCTAATGTTTTTATCATAGCTCTGTGAGGTCCGGCTGCTAAGTTAGCTTCAATGGCGTCGTTAGCAACAGCATTGTTAAGCTTTGCCAGGCTGAGAATTATTAACCGTGTAGTTACATGTACATGGTTTAATGGTATTGTTGATCTTCTGTCTATCCTTCCAGTCAGGGATTTATTTATTTTGTTTCTATCTGCATTTGAGCCAGATGCTATCACGTTAGCTCAGTAGCTAAAGAGCTTCGCCGATGTATTGTCGTGGAGATAAAAGCCACTGTGAATGTCCATTTGGCGTTCTCGACTCTCATTTTCAAGAGGTTATAGTATCCGAAGTGGTTTAAAATACAAATCCGTGATCCACAATAGAAAAAAGAGAGAGTGTGGAATCCAATGAGCCAGCTTGTACCTAAATTACGGTCAGAGCGAAAAAAGATATGTCTTGCACTGCATTCTAGTCCGTCACTCTAACGTTCCTCATCCACGAATCTTTCATCCTCGCTCAAATTAATGGGGTAATCGTCGCTTTCTCGGTCCAAATCGCTCTAGCTGCATTGAAAACAATAGGAAAATATGAGGAGGCAAACAACTGACTACGTCACGCTACTTCCGGTAGGGGCAAGGCTTTTTTTTAATCAGAGACCAAAAGTTGCGAACTTTATCGTCGTTGTTCTCTACTAAATCCTTTCAGCAAAAATATGGCAATATCGCGAAATGATCAAGTATGACACATAGAATGGATCTGCTATCCCCGTTTAAATAAAACAATTTCATTTCAGTAGGCCTTTAACCAAGTATTAATAATATTATTATTATAAAAGCTAACGCAAACAAACTTTTTAGAGCGGCACCGTGATCACTTACTGGTGTGCCTGTTTACATCATCGAATTGTCTGCTGTTTCCTCGTTTCCCTGCTCCCTGTAAGTTTATTGTATATCATGGGGCGGTATAGCTCGGTTGGTAGAGTGGCCGCGCCAGCAACTTGAAGGTTCCAGGTTCGATCCCCGCTTCCGCCATCCTAGTCACTTCCGTTGTGTCCTTGGGCAAGACACTTTACCCACCTGCTCCCAGTGCCACCCACACTGGTTTGAATCTAACTTAGATATTGGGTTTCACTATGTAAAGCGCTTTGAGTCACTAGAGAAAAAGCGCTATACAAATATAATTCACTTCACTTCACTTCACTTCATCATAAATCATGCATTTCACCGGAGAAGTAAATGGCTGGGAATATAATCTGACAAATTGGGATACTTTGATAGCCATT